>NC_056741.1:1647179397-1647319397 GCF_019279795.1 Protopterus annectens | reverse complement strand
ATAACGGATTAATCTCTATATAAAAATAATAATATTACTAAAAATGGGATATATATATATATATATATATATATATATATATATATATATATATATGGATCTAGGACCATTGAACGAAAGTTCAATAGTCCGAATCCACAATCACTGAACACACTTTAACGAAAGCGCTTTCACAGAAAAAGCGCTTTTGTTAGTGTGTTAAAAAATACTTTACATTTACACTTTTGCAGGGTGGCCACATCCACACCCCCCCTACTTTAATATTCTCACTCTGAGGTCTCACTACAGTGGGGAAAAGGGAATTTTCCCTTATCCCCACTGTAGTGCAATCTCCGCAATAGGCATACTTACACGAAAGTGCTTCTTCGGTAAAAAGCGCTTTCGCGCAAGTATGCCAGGCCGAATCTGTTTCAGTAATGTTGCCGTTCGGTCCCATATATATATATATATATATATATATATATATTATATATATAGCTATATATAGATAGCAATATATACAGATATATAAATAGATATATATATATATATATACATATATATATATATATATATATATATATATATAGATAGATAGATAGATATATCTATAGATATATAGATATATATATAGATATATATCTATAGATATATAGATATATATATATATATATATATATATATATATATATATATATATATATATATATATATGGATATACATATTTACATGCATATTTATATATAGACAGACAATCTTAAATTGTTGAGTATAAAAAATGTGCATGTGCTGTTAAATATGTTGTTGGGATGTATATGGCAGCACGGAGTGTGGGAATATTGACATAGCAATTAGTTATAATAAAAACATTTAATTTTAATTTATTGTGATATGAAAGGGGACAGCCTATGGAACAAACCTGTTTTTACAGAGGTAAAAGCTGAACCTTGAGTGGCCTAATACTTTGGAATTTACTCTCAGTTAAAAAGGTCAGCCTGTACCCCAGAATAGGTGTGTGTATTTATTACATTTTATTAACACTATTCAAAGCTGCTTTGATGCAAACTAATAAATCAGCAGGGCTTCTGCTGAAAGAATTTATAAATGACCCAATTACTCCCAAATCTTGGCAACCTCTCTGATAAATACATGAGCTGGGGTGTAGGCAGAAGGATTAAACTCCCCCATGGAGTGTTTGTGGGGTGCCTTTCACACAAAATTTATTAGAAACATGTCTAGTCTTTTAGTCTCCGTGGAATGCATTTCATTGAATTGATTCCTAAGCTGTGGGACTGCATCTGGTAGTGTTTCTTACAGAGCTCTTGTACAAAAAGTTCATTGAAGCCTATTCTGTCTTTCCTTCTTCTTTCAGCTTTTCCCGGTTAGGGGTCACCACAGTGGATCACCTGTCCGCTCATGATTGGCAGTGGAGTTTTATGGTGTCGAGTTGCCAACCGGCGCCCAACCTTCCACAGAAGGCACACACACACACACACTCACACCTATGGCCAATTTAGAGTGGCCAATCCATCTACAGCATGTCTTTCGGATGTGGGAGGAAACCAGATCACCCAGAGGAAACCCCACACGACCACAAGGAGGACATGCAGACTCCTCACAGAAGGCACCCCAGCCGAGAATTGAACCGGAGAACCTCTTGCTGTGAGGTGGCAATGCTAACCGCTGCACCACTGCAGCTGCCTTTGAAGCCTATTCAGTGAAAACTTATAAACCAAACACACTTCTTGACAAAAGAATTTCATACATTCCCCTAAGGATTGTCAGCTTTGGATGTCACTATAATAATTAGTTAGGGTTAGTAAGGCCATCTGTATGGGGGAATGTGGGAGGCATTGCCTTGAGTAAAAATGCATTCATTGGAAGCAGTTCTTGGCTGAAATGGTTTTAGTGTATTTGTCATAAGGCAGATGTTCCATATGTTGTTTGTGCTCAGAGCATGGAAGTAAAGGTGAATGTAATTTACAGCCAGCTCTTTGGTTTTGCAGTTTAGTTCCTCATACACAATTCTCAAATGTTTCCTCAGTCCATGACCGTGTTAAGCCATCTGATTCTTAAATGCACTTTTCAGGTTACACAAACATAGCTGGTGCATTAATAGTGTACACTGCCCAGTATTATAAGCAAGCTGCATCATAGATTGTTTGTCAGGAACCAGTCCTAACAGGCAGCTAGGTGTTGTATAAAACTGCAACCTCTAGCTTAGCTTTTGGATTCTTCGGTGTGCATCCATTATTAATTTGTGCATGCTCTGTCTCTCTGTATGTATATATATATGTGTGTGTGTGTATATATATATATATATATATATATATATATATATATAGATAGATAGATATAGATATATATATATATATATATATATATATATAAAATTGAATTTCAAGCAGCAAATACACCAAGAGTTTTGAAGAAACAATATTTTTGTTTAACTGATCATAAAGTAGGCTACATTTGCTGTGAACAAAATTGAAAATATAGCGACAGGTGAAATAAAGCAGCAGTTCATTTTCTTTAAACAAGGAGTTGAGTTCAGAAGCTGTTTTTATGGCAGCACTCAGTTTTGGTGCAAAACAATAGTTTTAGGGCTGACAGTCTTAAATACAGCCTCCAATTAAACAGTGCTCATTAAACAAAAGTCTTTTCAACAGTGCACAAATTAAGTAATTATAAGGCTGTTATTACCAGGACCTTCCACTCATGAAAAAATAGTCCTTTACCAACAACTGTCAGATCTGCCACTTAGAGTCTCATTTACCAGGACTTTCACTAATTGTTATGCATACTAAAATAAATTCTCATCTCAGAGCTGTCTGCTCTGGCTTTAGTTTTTCTCTCCTTTCCCCAGCATTTTTCATATTCCTCTGTACCCTTTCTCCAACAACTTCTGCTGTACTGAATCTTTCTTGACCTTACAAAGCCTCAGCTGTACAGATGAGTCCCTGTTACCTAAGCTGTAGGTTTCTCACTATTTATTTATTTGCTTATTGTACATTCTCCCTTAGAATGGTTTTATTCCCCCTACCAAATACCACATTTAATTTCCTTTCTTCCACCATCTCTGTAAAAATGTAGATTTGTGGATACTTCCCCAACCTACCAGGCATACTTGTGCAGAAACAACCACATTATGTTATAGTACATTTATTTTATTGATGTGATATCATGGCCGAGAAATCTAAATGTGACCTTCCATGTGTCCTGTGCAATGCAAATCTGATGAGCAGGTTTGGCGCTTCAGTGTTTTCTTCTTCATGTCCATGCTCTAATATGATATAACACAAGGTCATTGGAGACAATAATAATTAATATCATACACTGAACTTAACAAAAAGCACCACAGATGATATATCAGGCAATTATCACAGCCCACTGGGAACATATGACATGGGATTAACATGGGCTTTTGGAGACCCTATGAAAGAGTCATATGTGTTGAGACTACCCTGGGCCACTGCTAACTAAGCCTATAGCACAGGATTAACCAGTGAAACTGATGGTACTGCTGTCTACTAGTATAACTTAGGTTTTATCTGGTCTGGTAGGGATACTTTAAATTAATCTCATAGGGCCATTTGGGGCACTCCTTAATTAACCTATGACACTATTGACTAATCCTATCATATAAGATCAACACAGACTACTAGAGATATTGCTAAATAATCATATTATTGGTGCTGTTTAGCCCTTTACCCAAGTCCAACTGTTCATGACCCCAAAGACTTCAGCACTGTTTGTCCATTACTACTTTAAGTTTAGGTCACTTTATATTCATTAATTCAATTATACTGTCTGTCCTTCTTACTACCACCTTCTTCTTTTTCATTCATTCCTTCTCACTGTCAGTGCCTTTGTCAGTGAATTCTGTCTTAGCCTTTTGTGGCCAGAGTCTTTTAGTTTTACCTTTACTATCAGACCGTCCAGTGAGAAGTCTGAATTTATTTAGTTAAATATGGCTGATTTTATCTTCTTGCAGTCCACAGAATTCTCAGAAGTATTTAAGTACCACAGTTCAGAGACATCAACTTTCCTTTGCACAGCTTTAATTATAGTCCAACTACCACAGCTATATGGTATTACTGGGAAACCATAGCTTTGGTTATGTGTACCTTTGACATGGTCTTTAGTAAGGTGCAGTGGCTGTGATGGCTGCAGTATCTCCATATCTCTGAAAGCTTGTCATAGCTTTTGATGGTGCATACTGTCAGAGGTTTCAGAATACTCAGCAAATCAAAAGTTAATGTTTTTAAGGAAATCTATAGTTTTCTATATTATTCAGCAGATGTTAGGCATTTGATCTCTGAACTAATCCTATAATATGATCTGAACCCAAGCAAATTCAGAAAATGTGCATATTTGCTGTTAAAACGTTGAGCAAAAGCATACCATATAGGGCTGGATTAGAAGTGAATAATTAAATATAGCAAAGATCTATAAATCCACTTCTGAAATATTCCTTTGTTTGACCAAGACTGTTCTTACTAAAGACGTATTTATAGGTTCATAGGTGTACACTAGGTTAATGACCACTAGGGCCTTTATAAGCCTAGCTGTGCAACCCAAATGTGTCCCACAAATTTGATTTATGTAGGGGGTTATTTACTGACTGTCTCTCTCCATCAGACATAGGTACAAGACCACGGGTGAATTTCTGGTTATCCATCCATTAGTCCAAGTTGTGCATGTCATATTTAATGTTACCCCAATGCTCTTTACAGTGTCAGGGTACACTAATGGGTGCAGCATTTGCACCCTTCTTTGCAGATTTGTTTATGAGGTATGTTGAAGAAAAGTTCATTTGTGATGTCAGCTATAATCTGTACCTACATGTCATTGATATGTGGCACAGGTTTCTGGGTGATTGCTGGTTGGTGGAATAAAACCTGGTGAATGTTTAAATTATTAAATGAAAATAAATGAGCCATATAGTTCATAAAATACTACCAAGGTGGTATCAATTTCTTTTTTAGATATATAAATTGCCAAAATGTTTGATGGGGTCTTTAACACCACTTTACACAGAAATACATTTACTAGGAATTCTTTATTACAAGCCACATGTTGTCATCCCAACAATATAGAGCACAACATGCCCAAATCTCTCTTTTAAAGGTTGAAATTAATCTGTTTAGACGAATTTGTATATCAGGCTAGCTCACAGTAACACAGATTTGATCATAGAATGTATTGTCAGTGCGGTATTATAGAAACAAGAAAGATAAGGGATAAAAGCAACTGGCAGGAGTTGGTTTCATCTAAAACAATTCAAAATAAAACAGATAAGGAACCAATACAGGTTATATCAAGTAGATAATTAATAAAATTGGGATATTTTACTTGAGGACAACAGAGTATTTTTCTGGAAAATACATGTAAACGCATAGTTAGTCGTAAACAGCAAAGCAATACCTCAGCATCTGAGTTCTTTTAAAAGATTCTAAAAAATTAAACACAAAAGGAGTATCACGTAAATCTTGATGAGTACAAGAAACCAGTCTATCACCCCACCCCACCCCCCAAAAAAAAAGAACCAAGTAGAGGTGAGAAGTTTTTTACAATAAACTTATAAAAATAATCAAGTGCCACAAACAATACTTCATGAGAGTCAGTCTAATTAAAATTAAGGAAATAGCTTTATATGTTGGTTAGCTCTTTATTTTAATAATTGTTCTCATCTGCTGATGTTACATGTCATGTGATTTTAATTTCTTCTTATACAAAGTTATTAGTTAAGTTGAATCTGAAGAAACATTGTCTGCAAAATTGCTTGTACATTTTTTTAAAGGTTGTTACAATAAACTTCTCACCTCTTCATGACTCCTGTGTTTTTCTCAATGAATGGGTAGGGTTGCCACCTTTTCAGATGCCCAAAGTGGGACATTTTTGGTAGGAACGTCGGATTTTGCAGGGCAAAACATACCCACGGCCAGTACAAAGGACAGAAATTTACTTTTTGCCAGAATAGCAACTTATTCTTGTAGCATTTGAATTGCTTATTCTGTTTATTATACTATTTTGGTGTTTCAGATACAAAATAACTGTTTTATGCTACTATTAAAGACAATATAGGAAATATTTTTGTCCTAAGATATCAGGACATTTGCCATTTGTTCAGTTTGTTTGCAGGACACAACTGGCCAAAGAGGGACTGTCCCTCGCAAAGTGGGACAGGTGGTAACCCTATGAATGGGCCATTTACTTAGCAATCTGTTCCTGCTCTAGGTTTTATACAGAAAAATGTCTAGGATGGTATCTTAGAGATTATTTTATTTTATTTTGCTGATTGTGAATTTAAAGTGAAATAGCACACTAGAGGAAGTGATGTCATTGCCACACCTCTGATTTCCTCTTAAATATTTGGCGCTAATATTCACTTTGTTTGTTTGTTCTGAAGAAGCTGCAACTCTTTTTTAGCAGCGAAAACGCTACTGGATTTTAATAAAGCTGCGTTCAACTTACCATTGGACTTGGAGTTTTGGTGCTATTTCTGACTGCCTCGCCTCCTGCTTTTGTTTTTGGTTGTTTTGCTTCACTTCAACAGTTTCTCAAGTATCTTAGAGATGTATATTCTAAAAAGAAAACCAGCACTATACTACTACAAAGCCAGCTTAAACATCCCTCAGGCTCCTGAAATTGTTGTCTGCTGGCTGAAGTGATCAGTGAAATAATTTTACTCATACTTTATCCGCACAAGTGTTTTCTACAGTTTTTTATGCATGCAGTGTGTACTACATTAAGCATGCTTTGTGATATTTCTTATTGATACATATTAATAAATGGAGTAATAATATCAAAATTAAGTAATTACTTGGATTAATTATTTCTCCAAGTTAAGTGGTGTGACACGCTGTCTGCCTTAAAAGAGGTACGGGACAACTGGATTGATATTCATAAATTCATCCCTGATATGCCAGGCTGGGCACTCCCTAAAATGGGAGCCGATGCCTATGCCTAAGGGCTGGTACTACCAAGGCAGAAATAGCCTTTTGGCTCAGTTGCCTTTTAATTATTTTAAGTGGGAACTTGTGTTTGTTTTTGATTATGTAGTTGGTATGCAGTAAGTGGAGCTTGCATTTTATTCATGCTTTGCTTATGCTTGGTTTGGAGGTGGGTCTCTCTCACTCTCTCTCTTTTCTGAATGTAATTAGTAAATAGCTCCATCTGGTAATGCCAGAACAGTCTATGTGTATGTATATGTGTGTCTTTGTATCTATATATATATATATATATATATATATATATATATATATATATATATATATATATATATATATATATATACACACACACACACACACACATATATATATATATATATATATATATATATATATATATATATATATATATATGGAGGTCTACCTGAGTTAGTCGACACGCCAGAAGACCGACAAGCAAATCGCGAGCCCCAGAAGATCGACAATTCAGAAGACTGACGCGATGGTTGAAAACACCGACGCCGAGGATGCCGACATGGGAAAAGGCTGTGCAAGTATGCGGTAGTGACGGACGTTAGGGTGCGAGTAAGGTAAGTGTGGATATTGACGGTCTGTGGGGATAGGGGTGGGTTAAGTGAGTTAGGGTCAGTGCGCGGGTTAGGTAACTGTGTGGTAGTGATTGTGTTTGGGTTAGGGGCGGGTTAAGTGAGTTAGGGTTAGGGAGCGGTCAGGTAAGTGTGTAGTGATTGTGTTTGGGTTAGAAGCGGGTTAAGTGAGTTAGGGTTAGGGCCGGGTAAGCTGAGTATGCGATAGTGACGGACCTTAGGGTTAGGGTTTGGGTTAGGGTTGTAGATAGTTGTGTATGTGAGGTTTAGTGTGGGTTTGTAGGGATTTTGGTGTGCTTGTGTTGTGTGTGTGGTTTTTGGACAGGGAATGTGTTTTGTTTGTTGATTGTTGTGATTGTGGTGTGTGCAGTGTGTGAGATTTCGTGTTTGTGTACCGTCGGTTATTTCGTTGTCGGTCATGTGGGGTTTCGTGTTTTTGCACTGTCGGTTATGTGGTTTCGGTGATTGCGTTGTCGGTCTTCTGGCGTGTCGATTATGTCAGGTAGAACCATATATATATATATATATATATATATATATATATATATGTATGTGTATATATACATACACACATATACATACAGATAGATATAATTTTGCAATTTAGGATTCACAAACCTCAGTAGTTATAATGGTTTTGTTGTTTGATGCCTGTCTGAAATAGTTTATCTTTATTATTATAGTTTGTCAGTAAAATTCACCATTTTCAAATCATTTATTTGTTTCTTCTATAAACATTGCTATGTCTGTTACAGCTATACTAACCTTTGTCACCTGATTTAATGATACATTTTGGTAATTAAACTCTACCTCTAAAGTGTTAAGGAAGCTCTGTCTTCTTTCAAAAGGCAAACACATGGTCTAGCACAATGCATACCAAGTAGTTGGGAGAAGTGGGCATAACAGAAACATTAGTAGCAGTAACAGGTGTAAATTAGACTTAAAAGGAAGTTAAGTTTCAGTGGCAAGATGGTCGATGAATAAAAGAAGAAATGTTGCGTAATCAGAAGTAAGAACATAGATATTGGGAGGTTCTTTCCCATTGTAAGAGTGGTGAATCTCTGCAATACAAGATGATTAGATGAATATGCAAGCAGAGTTCAATAATGTGTGTGATGCAGATAAAGAGAACATAACTGCCACTGTATCTGTGGTATTACAGTAAAAACAAAGTAAACTTAAGTGGGCACTTATAACCATTATCTGGCAGGGTTTATAGGTATGTACTAGGCTAATGGCTCTGGAGCCTTTACAAGCTTAGCCCATAGAAGTGTCCTGGCATCGTGCCACCTGACAGTCTTCATCTTCTTTATTGGCTCTACAGGGAAAGTGATATTTTCTGTAATAGCACAGTTTCAGATTCTGATCAGTCACAACAATTGAAAGGGGTTGGAAGACTTAAAGCAGTTTGTTCTGTATCCACAGATAACAGGTATGCGACATGCCAGTCTCATTAACTACTGATTTTTGCCATTCAGCAATCTGTATTAAAGTAAATGCCTTTATTTATTGATACCTGCTCAAGGAGCATGTGCGACAGCAGACAGAGTACAAAAACAGGCTTTTCAATAAAATTCTTATAGCTGTTGGATTAGATTATTTTTAATGATCTCACGCTTTTCCAGTCTACCTATTACATTTCACTTATTCCCTTTTCTGTATCTCTTGTCCTTGCCTTCATTCGGCTGAAAGAAGACACACTCACAACAACCAGAGCATGGCAGACCAGCTGAAATGCAATTCAGCAGCTGTGCAAAGCTAGGGAAGCCAGCCAGCATAACGGGTGCAGCAACATTTATCACTGACAGTAAGCCTGGGCTGCAAAATGCAAAGAAAAATAGGCTGGCAGGAAGAATCAACTATTTCTTCATCAATTGTACTTCACTTAGCACTAGTGGTCTTGGGGGGGTGCCATGAAAGATATCATCACATTGTGGGAGGGAGACGGATTTCTACATCAGTGGGAAACTAGCCAGACAGGTTCTGTGGATAAAGGAGGATGCAATGGTGATACATGGATGGATAGATGAATAATCAGACAGACAGATTGGTATAATAAACAAATCAGCAAGACAGCAGAGAAATTTGATCTGTACTGTGTAAAACCCGGTGTATTTGCATATCCAAATTCTCTGTGCTGGTATAATAGGACAATAGAACATTTAAGCACAATGACAGAAGAGAAAATATGGCACCCTCACAGCTCCTAGCCTTAGTCATGTTGTAAAGTGTTTACGAGCTCATAATGTGAATTTAATGCCAGCCATTTTACAGTTGTTACTCAGACAATGTTTAATGGAACAGAGGCTGGATAGAGCAGGTCTGCTAGCTATAAAATAAGCCTCAGACACTCTGGTGGGCTTTTTATAGCATAAAATAATGCTGAACTGTATACTGTGGTGATGAAACAGAGATACTAAGATGGTGTGCAGCCTAGATCATCTTTTTAACAGACAAAACAAGCCTGTAATTCAAACACTACAAACTGCATCACTGCATGTTTTCATTCACAACCCATTTGGGAGTCAGGGCTAGAAGTGTGTACAAAGAATAACAGTAACATATCATCATTATAACTACAAATATTGGAACACTTCTTATGCAGTCCTTTTCATCAAAGTGCTGAAACACAATTTAATACCACTTTTTATTTCTGAGCTTTTCAAAACTGAGCCCTGCTGTACTGAAACTCCTAGTGTAATGCTGTATTGACTAGATATTAAAGGACCCATTTAGTACAGAGTTACTAGAACTCTGTGTCTCTCTTCTGAATATGAAATTTACAATAATTAGTTACGCCTCTTTTATTTCAGATGATCGTTACTGTCACTAGACTATCGAACAGGTGTCTAATCATATCCAGCTTATTATGTGTTTCAGACACGAATGCCAAGAAATTCACCTCAAGAGAAGAATCTTGGTCTTAATATTGAGAACAAATAATACAAGGGTATGACTGTTGACCCAATCATAATCCTTTGTGATGCATGGAGCTTTATCTGCTCCATGTATTACCAATTACAGAAAAAGAATGAAAGAAAAAGTAGGGCTACCAAGTGTTTTACCAGCTTTGAAAGCTAGTAAAGCACTTACCACTGTCAAACAGATAGCAGGCAGCAACAAACTGCCCTTCTGTAGAACTAAAAGCTTTCTAACCTGTTAGACATTACCTTCTGCCACACTTTCTCTTTGTAAGTGTGACATGGGGAAGTTCTAACAGATTTTAAAAAGTTGTTTTACCTTTTGCTGTTCATGTGTGCTAGACAGAACTGTATCATATTAGCCCCAATTGAGCGACCCAATCATAAAAGCATGTAGGTTTCCTTAACAAGGTTTTGTTAACACCCTCTAAACACTGTTAACATCAGGTCTCATGCTAGAGATGCACTTATCAAGTTTGTTTTTATTATTTATTTATTTTCAGATTTTAGAGCATGATCACAGAGCTCCATGCATTACATAACTATTTTTATACATATCTTTAGTTATTTTCCCCCCTTCTGTCATTCTGATACCCATTCCAGTCCCCCAAGTCCTTCACTGGTTCTACCAGCACTCCAGTTCACCTCAGGTCCAACACCCAAATATGGTAAGGCAGGATCCTAAGTTCATCCACGGGGAAGTTGCAGTCTGTCTTCCCGTTAGAGGGAAGTTTCGTATGACCTACCTTCCATTTTCCTTCCCTCTGATCTCCTTCATGGTTCCTGTAGTTAATTCTGAGGGCGAGTGTGAATTTGGGGGCATGCAACATTTCTCTCCACCTTCACGGCAGCTCAGCCATGCCCACAACCTATTTCCCCTTTTGAACATGATCTATGATAATGATATCCCCGGCCTCCAACAGGGATCATTGTCAGAGACACCCACAGGACCACCCTCCCCAGGGATGATAATGCCCAACCCTCCTGTCATTCCATCAGTCACCCAATTCACTAATTTAAACCCTGGTCAGGTGGCTGTAGTCAGAGCTTTGTCCCTCTATACCATCAGAGAGACTTACAAATATTATGCAATGCTCTGCTCCCTACACCCCTTGTTTATATATATATATATATATATATATATATATATATATATATATATATATATATATATATATATTCTAACTCAGAAAGCACACGGACTCAGAGAAGAGGCATTAATAAACAAAACAGATTTTGCCTCTTCTCTGACTCCTGTAACCCACAATCAAAGTACAGCTACTGAGACAAAATATGTTCTGATGCAGTGATTTGCAACAATATAAATGTGTGTATTTCTGCAACAATCTATTAAAGTGTTATGAAGTCAGAAGGTAAACTAGTGCTTCCTTCTTTGTAAGTGTGGGAGAGCAAAGTTCCAACAGGTTTTAAAAACTGTTTGTATGTTTTGTTGCTTTTCTTTGCCTGCATCACTGTGGAGTGTTAATCCCTGTCCTCAGACCTGATCTTGACAGCACTTAGGTTTTCCTTGTTAAGCACCCCCTAAGGGCTGTTAGTCTAATGCTAGAGAATCAGTTAGCATGTTTTTTCCCCAAGATTTTAGAGCATAATCACAATGCTTCATTCACTACATAATTGTTAAGCATTGCTCTGCCCCTAAACCTCTGGTCACTGTATATATTCCAGTTCCAAAATCACACAAACTCACAGAAAAGGGAACAGGTATTAAATAAAAATAAAGCAGTGTTTGCCTCTTCTCTTATTGTCACAACCCACAATCAAAGCACAGTATCTGAGACAAAACAAGTTCCATGCAGTCAAATGCAACAACATAAACACGTTTTCCACAACAATGTGTTGTAAAGTGTTATGAAATCAAAGGATAAAAAAGTGTTTCCTGAACATGCTATTTGTTAAATTATGTCTGCAGTGCGGACGTTTTTGTTGAACCATCATGTGCCACAGCTTATAAGGTATAGTAAAAGACTAGTTGCCAGCCAGATCCCTAGATATTTATTTATTGCTTCCATTTGTTGACCAGGATAGTCTGACTGGGCAAAACCCCTCTTCAGTGAGGCCCAGGAATTAAAGCTCCATATGTAATTATTTAAACATAACACATTAGAAACATAGGATGTGATTACCATGTTTAAACTAATCAACATGAGAAATACAAAAAGTTTCCAAAAACATACACAGGCGTGAACAAAAGTAAAGAATCAAATGGCATAGATGTGATATATATATATATATATATACAAACATATGGGGCAGACATACACTTTGGCATATATAAGTAGAAGAGGGAATAGTTAAAGAATATACAGTAGAATAAGGAGGAGGTTGCATAATCTAAAGAATGGGGCAGTGAGGAGACTGGATGGCTGAGTAAATGCAACACTTTTTCAGAGCTCTGCAGTGACACTTAATTTTCTTATGAAAAATTAATTATAAAAGAAAAATTTCTTCACAGAAAATCTTATAAACACAGACTATGCTGCTGTCAAATTTTGTGAAGTTATTCCAAAGTCTTTGAGTCAAAATACTTCGGAGACTTAGCATTTTGTTGAACAGATGAGTACTTCTAAACACTCCCGTGCTAACTCCTAACTAAAGAAGGACATACAAGTAACTTCAACTCCTCAGGAATTATAACTAAAAACAGATAAGACTCCAAGGAAATGTAGAAAGCATGAGAGAAAACAGTGTAAAACGTTCTCAAAGAAATAATACAGCAACATCAAGCTAAAATTACTGATATGGGAAATCGACCTTGAAAACATAAAAAAGAGATGCAACATGAGAATATTTTATGGCTTTTCCCCTTTGAAAAAAAAAAACAAGGGGAAAAGACATAAACTTTTTTTAACTACTTGGATACCTGGATTGTTAAACTGGCAAGAAGGACTGTCATATGGTACAGAAAGAGCTCATGGAGTCATAGGTGAACCTGTACCCTCTGCTTCATCTCCACCAAGATCTATAATTATAACATTTTGTTCTTTTATGGATAGACAACTTGTTCTTAAAGCAGTGTGGGAAAAATCCCCATGAAGTTTGGACAGCCCAGCATAAGATTTAACAATGATTATTCAACAAAAAGAACATGGAACTTTGAAAGAAATGTTGACCATTAGTGAAGCCCCTTAAGCAAAATGGAATTAAGTCTGAAATAATTTTCCCTGCAAGAACTAAAGGATGCTGCAGTTTCTGTGGGGTTACTGAACTGATCGGTGATGTGTAGTGTTTTAGGGAATGTTGCTCATCTTTTGTTAGTGATGACGATCATTTCTTTTTGTGCTTTAGTAAGAGTTGGTTAGTTGTGGCCAACTGTTTACATCCAGAAAGTCTTATTGTAGCTGCTTTTTTTATGTTTAGGTGATTTGGACCATACCTCTAAACCACCAGGCTATCAATGTATAGTAGAAGATGACATTCAGGTAGATCAGGTGGGAGTTTGTGAAAATGAAAAAGGGTAGAGCTGCCGGTCTAGAGCCCTGACGAACTCCAGAGGATGTGGGGGCAGATTGAGAGGAGGAAGAGTCCATTTTTACTCAGAAGCTTATGTAGGTGAGGAAATCTTAGAACCATTGTGTGGCCTGTGGACTGATTCCAAATGTCCAATAAGTGAATTAGAAGGATGTAGTGGCTGACCGTATCAAAGGCTAGCATTAAATCAATGAGGACTGCACCTGTTTATTTTATTTTTATTTAACATTTATCAGGAAAGTCCAACAATAAAGCCAATTTTCAAAGGAGGCCCAGGGAGAAATGCTCCAGATGCATGCCTTTGTAACATGGGAAGAAACCCGAGCACCTGGAAGAAACCCACATGAATTCAGGGAGGACATGCAGACTCCACACAAAAGGCACCCCAGCTGAGAATCAAACCTGATGATGTTTAAATGATGCTGGAACAAAAGTCTGTTTTTGGCAGTGAGTCTTGTAGGCTGCTATACTTTACAGCACTGTATTTATTATGCACAGTTACTAATAAAATAACTTGCACTGTATTTACTTATGCACAGTTACAAATAAAATAACTTATCTATGTAACAGATGACACGTACTGTGCTGTTACAGTTTACAGCTTTAATGTACAAGGTTTTACTTCATGACCAGTATAGATGATAACTTTCCATTCACCTCGGAACAAATATGTTCTTACAAATACCAGATCTAACAAAAAATCAGTTTTAACACCATTTACTTTTACTGTCCTTTTATACACTTTTTTTTGTGCCATTCAGATCCTGTTCATGAAAGCAGTCTTTTGATGTTAATACTGTTGGAATTTGCTTGATGTCATGCAGCCTGTTGATAAGCTAATTTGTGTCCTGTTCCAAGGTGAATTATGTGACAATCGTAAACTTAGGGAGTTGTTCCTGTCTCCACTCTTCCTTGTACCTAGTTCTCAGGAATTAAGGAGTCATCCTTATCTGCATTTCTCCTTGAAGCTGTACCAGTTTTAGAACATTTGTGTCACACACAGTAGGATGCCAAACCATGCATACTGTATCTTTATATACACACACACACACACACACACACTAACAAACAGAAATGTACATGCATCTGAGCATATATATTTTTCTATATATATTCTAACAAACAAAAGTTTACATGCACTATTTTAAGTGTTTAAATGCATATATCTAAGAGAACTGGATAACCTGTTGCTGTGAGGTGACCATGCAACTACTGCACCATCCATTTTATCTATGCTGCAGAGGGACAATCTGTTTAGGTATTGTTCTGCTGAAATAAAATGGTGGTATATATTCTGGGAGGCTTAGTTCTGTGTAGGGTTTGGAGGGATGGTTCAGTGGAGGTGAATGTAGGTTGAAGAATTAATTCAGGAAGTCTACTGAAGAGAGACTTGTGGATCACCAAGGTATTTAGCCCTGGGTAGAGGTTTATTTTGGGGGTGGGGGTCTACCTGTTATGTTGTTTACCTCTTGCTAGGATTTTTGGGTGAGTCTAGGGTGAAGGTTTCCCTGGATGATATGTATATGGCTTTGTGCCATTGAAATCCCCGATTAGTGGTATTCTGTAGAATGTTTTCTAGCAAATATTGATGGGTCTTGTTTCCAGCTTTGCCAGGTTTTATTGCAAAATTGGATCTGTTTTAAGTTATTTGGTTTTCCAGCCTGTATTAGTGTGTTTGAAGTGCCTGTTATTAAAGCAGAAGTAAGTATTTTGAAGGGAGAGAAGACATTCTGTGATTTGTATATTAGCCATGTTTGCATTTGTAAGGTTGAGTATGGGAACCCAGTCTATAGTTGACAGGTGAAAATGGAGTTTGGAGAGATTGAAGATTTTGGACTAAATTAGATCAACCCTGAAGGATGTTTAAGTTTTGAATGTGGAACGTTATGGGGTACTAATTACTGAAATAGGGGGGTGGGTGGTAATGGAGTTGATGTTCGCTGGGAGTGAGGAGATTATGAGGCCAGTGAGAGAGTAGTGGTTAGTTTTATAGTTGAGTCTTTTAGATTCATGTACTAGCTGTACTGGGGGAAGGTCAGCTAGAAATTCAGATTTATCTTGGGTGGTACAATGGTGTGTTTGTTTTGTGGTACGTTAAATATAAAGTTTTGTATTAGAGATTTAAGTAGGAGATGGTGGGAGGTACATTATGGCTATGTATAAGTGGTTACTGGAAATAGACTGTAGCTTGCCTAGCAGCCAGTTAGATTCAAGTTTTGAGGTAGTACTGGCTTGGGTCAGAATAGAAAAGTTAGGGATAGATTGTATAAGACCATTACCCTCCACCTGCCTATTACCTGGGCAAGCATTAAATATGTATTTGTTCACAGGGAGAAGTTAACACTGGAATGGTCATTTTATAGCTAGGATTCTATGATTCTGATTTTATCTGGGATGTGACTGGTGAGAAAGGCACTGATTCTATCTAATGCTTTGGGCATTAAGTAGGGACTAGGAAGCCAATAAGAGAGTTGCTGTTTTGGTGTTAGTTGACTGAAGAATGATTCAAATGGACATTGTACATTATTGAAGCAAACTCGGTACGAATGTTATAGGAATGAAAGTTCTGAACATGGTTGAATTACAGTAGCTCTGGTTACTGTGGAGGGATATAGATTGGTAAGGTAGTGGACAGCTGGAATGAGATGTATGTTTCATTGATATTTACTAGCTCTTTTACGGCTGGATTGGAGGTAAGTGATTTGAATTGGTAGTATGTATTTTTGTAATTAAATAAAAATGTATAATTATTACAATATATTGCATACTGATTAAATAAATGACATGGTGTGAGAAAATTGACAGCATACTTGGTGAAACACAATTACTGGTATGTAAACAGTTGTTTCAAATGGAATCAGTACTGGGAACAGAATATTTCAGTCCTGATTTATTAATTAAGACTAGAATTTCTGGTTCCATTAGCTTGGGTGCTGGTACAGCTGACCATTTCAGAGTAGTAGACAGTGGTAGAATGCCAGCTCGGCTACCCTGGGAGAAGAGATTGGTAATATGGAAACTGTTTTGCTAAATGCAAATTGATACTTGAAGGTGATACAGTCATATCTGGTATTCCAAGCTGCTAAAGGTTGTTGTCAGCACTCACACGTGAGGAGGACAGAGTATAACCTCATGGTAAAACAGGCACTCGTATCAGAAACAGTGGGTGGAGTTAAGGGTTAAATAGGAAAAGCCCTGCTGGCTGCCTAGATAACAGCCTCTATGGTCAAGTCTCACAGTAGGGGGAAGAAAGAGGTAGATTGCTGAATGATCATGGATTGTCCATGGTCAGCAGGCAGTGGGAGGTGACAGAATCTAGTCACTGACTTCAGAATTTATAGAATCAGTATTGTAGAATCCATGGAATTTATCAGAATGTTAAAACTGATAGTAAAACTAATTTTCTTACATAAAATACATAATTTTATGTGTAGTGGTCATCAGAAAATTATTGTAAAATGTTTAGAACTTCTGGTGAAGAATTTTATTACAAGAAATTTGATGACAATATTAAAATATCAGGTATACTTTCATATCTAATGGTATTGCCATATTACAGCTCGCAGTAGATAGTATTTATAAAGGGCAGACCATAATTATATATAAACTAATGTCGATATAGCTTCACATATGCATATTTATTTGTACAAACTGCAGAGCTTGTTACATCATAATCTGTAAACAGGTAAAGACAGCTACTGAGTGCTATGATTTAGGAATACTTGATCATAAAAATAAATTCTCACTCGTATTTTTTTAACAACTGCTGCAAGGCTACTCAAATCATAGTATCAGTCTAGAAGCCTACAAGTTATATTTCCTACATATAGAAGTCATGTATGAACATGTAGAAGTCACATATGTGCAGTTAAAATCTGTGCACAATGCATTTAATTTACAAATAATAAGAGAACAAGCCTGCAAAGTCAGATGTTGTAATATATGTGTCCAAGGGGCATGTACTAAGGAATGAAACATAAAACATAAAGCAAGCACCAAAGTAGGTTTAATAACCAAAAACTAACATGTTTAAAAACAGTAAAAATATATAATTATATCCCTGTGTATAGCACCCATAGGCACATAATCAAACTATGGTTAGTCTATGTGATATGCAATATTGCTAATTTAATGGAGTGTATATTTTTATCCAATTTTGCTGAAGCAGTTATGTTAGTTTTTCTGTGAGGTTGTTTTTCCCTCTAAATGATGGGTAGATTCAGACGCTTAAACTGGGGTGAAAAACACAGTATCAGTACTGAGAGAGAAAATTTAAATATAAATGTAATCGGCTTAGCGATGACTGATTTAGAAATCTTAATTTCAGGGTATAGATTATTTTGGAGGAGAGTTAACATGAATTGTGGCTAGTAGTTCTAAACTAATTTCTGTCCCATTACTTTAAAATAAAAGGTTGAATTGAACTGGGAAATGATATTGTGTTTTGGATAGATGGAAGAGGAGGGTGATGGTTATAATGGTTACAAATGTAACGGAAGACATAGAGTAATAAAGTTAATTTATTTATTTACTGGAGTAATGCACTGAACACAAGAGATCATTTGCAATCACAGTCCAGGTGAAGAAATTCATAATTAACAGAATAAAGCAGAACAAATACACAAAGATTGAGTAATCACATAAAGTAGATAACATAATGTCATTCAATAAGAAAGTGTTAAGGTAATATTAGCTCTACTTGGGTTTGATTTTTTAAAGACAGACCCTTTACAATCATCTAGAAAAGTTTTTAGTATCTAGAAGAACAGGTATTTCCCCAACAAATGTGATGTTTGGAGACTTAGCAGTGGTTTTGAAAGATCTTCTCATAGTTTGGAAGGATGAGTGTTTAATGACTTCTAAGGCACTATTTTTCAGTGCTTTCTGGACCAATGCCTTTTAATTGGCTGGGTTTTAGGTCAGCAGCAAGCCAAGGCAATTTTCATTCCTTAACCTTCTAAGCTATAACAAGAACAGTTTGTCACATATATGTGTTAATAAGTAATAAATACATAGGGCTAATGTTGGGCTGTTTTCATTGTAAAGAAGATTCTAGTCAGTACTGTCTAATTTAACCAAAGCACTAGATTCCATTCTCTGAAAAATGGAATGTCCATTACCAAGAAAAGGTTTAGGTTTAAGTCTTGTGAATGAATACGGTATAGAGATGCACGGCAATTTCACCTAAAAGCCTGTGGGAGAATTTCAGCGAGTGATGTGTGAGTGGAATGATGGTAACAGTTAATTGTAGAAAAATACTGACTGAATATTAGATGAGCAAACAATTTGTGTTCGAGGTTTCAAAGATGCAAATCTTTAAAGGTGTTCACTGTGGTTGTGTTGCCCCAGTCACTTAGTGTAAAAATTTCAAGTGGAATAATCTTTCATGTGAAACATTGTTAGAAAATCATTGTAATGTGTTCCTCAACAATGCTAATAAGGATGAAGTGGGTACTTTGAGAACAGCCACAAAGATTTTAGTATAAGTGTTTTAGGATGTTTCATGATGAATATTTATTTGTCTGAGACTAAACAAAAATACATAAATCAAAAGATGAGCCTGAATATAATATTAGAGCCTTTTAGAGATAAATGTCAGCCTTCTAGTAAGTCTGGCATTTTGAAGTCGTGTTTTAATTAAAAAATATTTCCTAGTACAGTTGGAAGCCTTATTAGCACTCAAAACAGACAAAGCTCTTTACCTATCCCAAGTGAAAATGGTTGCAGAAATTGGGAGAATAATAGCCTAACATGTTAGAATTGGCATCTCTCTCTGTATTAAGTGTTCTGGTTTTAATAGCATTAAACAGACATGGGATATCCCCTTTTCACATTTCTTTAGATTGTTTTAAGTGACATACTTCCTCACCTTTGAAGTCTGTAACATTTAAATGCTTGTACAGCTTTATAACACATATAGCACTTGTTTTGTGCAAAATCTAGTCAATTCCCTGTCAGATGTCTTACTACTTAGTTATATAAAATGTCAGCCACAAACTAGTCACTTTGTACCAGCATGTCTGCATAGCACAGAAAATTTTAAATATCTTGCATATCAAATAATATCATTGTTACACCCATATGGGGATTTCTTACTTCCTTAAAGGAGAATTACAAGTACAATTCAAAAATTAACTTTTTAACCCAATGATACTTTTTACTATTTAGTTAATTAAAGAGGATCTTCAAAAAGAAAACTGAAAAGCAAAAGTCCTGAAAAAATTAAATGCCTAGAGGTATGTTATAGTAATGTTCCTGCATCATTTAGTACACTGATTTATGAAATTTACTTTGGCAGAGTACTTCTTTAGTATAATAGTTGGTATTTTTTCAGCTTTTTGCTAAGACATTTTAATTTAACAGATACATAATTTTACATTCATCACTGGAAACATGTTTTGAAAATAAGCTGAACATTTCCCAGTATTTTCTATGATATTATTAAAACTGACTATATTAGACATTTAAAATAATTAGATTAGACACTTTATAAAATGTTTTTACTTTCCTAATACATCTTCATTATTTGGCATATTTTTCTTTCTTCTTTGACTCAACCCTGTGATTCTGACACTGTATGGCATTTCTGCCATGACTATCTTTAGAGATTCAGGCTACTTTTGACATTGAAAAGTATTATTTCCAGGTCAAGCACTCCATGGAAAAACATTTTACATTTATTCATAATTTTACTGCATGTTATACTGATTGTTTTTAATTTTGCACCCCATCACAGCTGCAGTCTTTACATATACCAAATACAAGGCATTAGTGTATAAACTTAAGGTAGACCAATTGTAGCAACACTAATAATGCCAGAATCTAGTCACTGACTTCAGAATTTATAGAATCAGTATTGTAGAATCCATGGAATTTATCAGTATGTTAAAAACTGATAGTAAAACTAATTTTGTTACATGAAGTACAGAATTTTATCTGTAGTGGTCATCAGAAAATTATTGTACAATATGATAAATTGCTCCAGATGCCATAATTCAAGATTAGTAAGACTTTTGGATGGTACAAGGGAACCAAACCTGTCATCTTAATTGTAAAAAAAAAAAAAAATAAATAATAATGTCTATATTGAACAGGCAGAGACCATTACAGGTGGAAAGGGAGCAAACTGTGAATGCAACAAAACAAAAGCAATGTCTTTCAGCTTTCACAGTTATGGGGTCACCTCAGAGGATCACCGGTCCGCAGATTGATTGGCACTGGTGTTATTATGTTATCGAGTTGCCAGCCCGCCACCCTGCCTTCACAGAAGGCACACACATACACACACGCACCTACCTGCATGTCTTTAAAACTCACTCGACTGCAGGGAGAACATGCAGACTCCACATAGAAGGCACTCCAGCCGAAAATCAAACCAGAGAACCACTTGCTATGAGGTGACAACACTAGCCACTGCACCACTGCGGCCAAATTGTGAATGCAACAGCTAAGTCAAATCTCCTGGAGCACTACATCTTCAGCCTACTAAACATTTTGGACAATTAAGGGATTTTAAAATGGAACTCAGAATGTGTAGAAGCTTGCAAAATAATGAGGTACCAGTCCAGTTCATGACAATCTATAGTACTGTCCTGTTCAACAATCATAAAACCTTTTCCCCTGTGCTCAGGAATTTAAATACTTGGGGTATCAGGTACAACTGAAGTCCTAGTGTTTTGGTGGTGGACAAAGGAATGCAGCTGCTGTTGAAATATATCACAAAAATGTCAGTCTTTGGGGATTCTAATTAACAAGCCAAATTTCCTTTTAAAATGTCATGTGCTTGTCTTTCCATACACAGTCAATTAATACTAAATTTTCATTTCCAGAGGCACCCTTTTTGAGATAGTTAATAGCTGAATGAACTACTGCCAGTCATAGGGTGATTCATCAAGCTTGCTAGAACATAAAAAAAAATAGATTAAAAACAAAACTCATTGCTGCCATTTCCACAGGGAAACATCTACGCCCTCTGGTTCCTGTGCATTTTGTGACGTGAGACCAGTATAACTCAGAGTAAATGCAATTTCCAAATTTTGGAAAACATATCTTAGAAAATGTCCATTTGCCTTAAAATGATACTTTTGACTAACATAGATCCATTGACTGGAAGTCAATGAATTGTATTTTGAATTACCACCACATTAACCTATGTTCTGACTCTTGCCTTATCAAATTACAGAAATCTGCAACCATCTTGTCCCCTCTTTGTAAACTACATGAGAAATGCGTTTGCCCACATTTGATCAACTACCTAACAGAACAAACTACTTTCCTCAAGGTAGCATGGGTTTAAGCCAGACCACAGCACAAAAACATCATTACTGACTTCCATGCATTATATTCATGAAAGAAAAAACATCATCGTGTAACAGCTGCATCCCTTTTTAAAATCTATCCAAAGCATTTGACATAGTTTCACATACTATGACTTAGACTCAAGGAACTGGGCCTCATAAACACTACAATCAGTTCTTCCAATCACATTGGGTATGCTGGGCAGATCAGCTGTCGTCTCCTCAGTAAATAACATTAGGTGAGCCACAAGGTTCAATATTAGAAACTTTACTCTTGAATATATTTATAAACAAATATTTATCCTCTCATCCAACAAATCTAATCCAGTATGCAAATGATACATCAATATATTCAACATCTTCAATCAGATAGCATTCCTTTACAACAACTGGCTAGAGCAATTTGAACTACTCCTAAATCCAATCAAAACTGAACTAAAGTTATTTTTCCTCCAACCTAGCTATCAAACTACTATGACTTAAACTATCATCAGACAATAAAAACAGAATGTTGCTATTACAAAACAAAAAACTACTGGATATAACTGGCCATTAAGGTTCAATCACCACATCCAATATGAAATTAAATAAGGTAGGTTTGTCTTTATTTTGCACACTGAACATTGGCAGAGAGGGCATCCAGTGCTTTGGCATTTGGCATCTCAAGCACCTGGATTGTAAGCTTAGGGCTCGGATGCATGCAGAGGATTAATTATGGAGCCCTTTACATGTAATTACTATAAGATGGCTGACTAGACTGCAGGTGTTTCAATTTGCATGTTTGAACACCCACCACTCTCTCCCTGTGTAGGAGTACCTGGAGACTCAGCATTTGATAGTATCAGCTGCTTACAAATGTTTCTGTATGAGTGGAGGGCATAAAAGCAGCACACTGACAGCTAGAAAGCAAATGCATTGCAGACACAGCTCTCAGCTAGAGGGCAAATGAGGGCTGAGAAGTGGAATCTTGCATTGTGCATAGGTCCGTTATTTGTTTTTAATATTTTTTGGGGGTAGGCCCACCCACAGTACCTCCCATGTGGGATTTTCCTGGCCTACTCATTCAACATGTGGTGCCCCACTTGAAGGATCCTATTTATAACAACCCCTGTAATTCTACTCCTCATCCTCTGAAAAGGAAGAGCCTTTCCCTCCTTAAATCCTTCCCTACCATGCATGTTGCAGTGGTGTTTACCTGTTCACTCTCACCTAATGCACCTGCACAAACTGAAGCTTATATTTGTGGGGTCATGCATCACCAATCATCCCTCCCTAAGATTTTAGCCATGTAGCAGAGATGTTTCCAAATGCTCCCCAGAAGAACAAACAGCTAGACACCAGCTGCTTTTAACTCCCACCCCTTCAAAATGGCCTATCTTGCATTCCTGAACCTGATGCTTGCATGCCCTGTCTTTGAATAATAAGCCAGCATGTGCAGTGGTACCCTTTTGTCTAGACTAGACAAAGCAGTACATGCTTAATACTTCCATATGTTTCTATCCTGTCTACACCTTTTTGTATGCATCTTCACAAATTATCAACTATAAGCATACATTAATGGAAGCAGAAGCTACTCTGCAATCAGTATATACTATGCTTTTTATTTATTATTAATCAGATATGTCCAGCTGGCGTAACTGCTTGTTTTTCTGAGGTATCTTAAGAGCCCTATCTGATGTATTGCCTTTCTCAGGGTCCCATAGTCTGCAAGTGACAGATAAGGAAATTAAACTCTGGATACATGATAATGCTTAACCTTGTCATTTAATCTACCAGATGATTTAATTTTGCATAGCTGGTCAAAAGTCTGCATTTCCTGCTGGTCATTGCAATTCCTTACTCCATCACACTTTGGTAGTATAAAAGGTCATTAAAGTACCACAGAGTCTTTAACATTTACTTAAACAGCAGGAGATAAAACATACCATCTAAAGGTACCTCAGTACTTTCAAAGCAAATTAATAATTAATAAAGCTTTTCAGTACAAAGTAGCCTTACCTAAGTGACTCAGTATATGCTCAGCATTATGATTTTATTCTACATATTTGATAAAGTGCCAGAACTTGTTTTCTTCACTTGACATATATTGAATTATATTTGTATTGGAGTAATACTTATAATAGAGGTCCAGTAAAGTGTTATTAAATTAGCGCTTGGTCCTGTCATGCTTTGTCCAGATGCAGTTGCTGTATGGGGAGTTTGCCTTCAGTATGAGGTGGAATGAGACCAGTCATAAGTCAGCCATCCTGATCAGTGAGGTGGGTGTAGGGAACCTGCCTTCCACAAAAAGAAATCACGCATTGAAAAGCTTGTAGATCATGTTAATCTCAGTTAGCAAATTTTTCTACAAAATTGTTTTTCTGAACTGCTGACAAGAGCTCCAGTATAAGCGACCAGTGATATTTTTATGTGCTTCCTTTCCTTTTTTTGCTTAAAATAGTTTATTGAAATTTTAAAAAATGATTACAAAATATAGCAAGATTTAAATGTAATACAATAGATAACATAAAATAAGTCATGTTTTAAAGAAAATAATTAAATTATAACTATTTACAATATATACAGTAAGTCTGAGATCAAAATAGTAATTAACAAATCCAGACAAATATATGAAATCCTAATAACAAACTAAGATGATTAAATAGATGAAGAAAATTAATCGATGAAGGCCAGAACCTTCAACCAAGGATTATTCTGCAATTTAAAAATTGTGAACCATAAAATTAGTAAGAAAAAGCAGACCCACATCAGAAGAACCATCAGCTTTAATGTAAAAAATCCACACTGACTAAGCGCTTTCACCCACAGCTGGGCTTCTTCAGAGTCAGTACAGAGTAACAAAATAGTCACTTAAATGCCAATTAAACACAATTAATCACGAGTACCTGCAAGTTTTTAAAAATTTAACCCTCTACTGTCCAGTTCATTTCAACCCTGGTATTTGCTTGTACATCAAAAATGCATATATAAATATACCATTAAATAAGTATGTATCCCACTAGCTGAACACTCTACAACTGTTGCATTTAAAAATTCTATCATAAAAAATGGGTAATCATGAAATGTATATAAAAAATGTGTTTTATATAAACAGAGATTTGTATTTTAGTACACAGGCTACAGAAATGCTGTGATTGATACCTGGAGTGTTAGATGCATCAAGGCATAGCTGCCACAGGCATTCCCTGACTTCTAATAAAGTTTTTAAATCTCCCCCAAAGTCTCTCTTTAGCAACTTGTCAATCAGAAAGAACAGAATTTTTTTTAAGTTAACACAACTGTTGTTGTGATTGAAAAGGGCATTCGTAGCTTTTTTTTATTCTTTATGTCCCTGTTGTGTTCCAATATTCAAAGTCTAAGCTTCCTTGTGGTCATCCCAACATAGACTTCGGTACATGATAGACATATAGCCACACATATTACTATCTTAGTATTACAACTGCAGTGTCCTGAACACCTAAGTGTCCTCTTGTAACTGCTAATCTGTACATATGGTCCATCATTAATATATTTGCATGCACTAGATGTACTGCATTTACTCATTCATGAAGATCTATTGTCCTGATGCATAGAATTTTTCTCAAATAATTATTTTAAGTTACAGCCTGTGCTGTTAATAAACCTAGAAGCTGGGCCTAGTGCATCTTTGATTTCTTGAGTAAAGACACTATCCCAAATAGTATTCATGAGGTTCCTAACTTTTGCTCCTGTTGGATTGAACTCCATAACCATACCAGAAGAATAATTTTGACTGGAGTTGTCTGTAACAGAGGTGTGGGCATTGTTATCTTTTCTAGTATTATCCAATAGAATGGGCCTAAAATCGCAGTGTCTTCTCCTCTCATTCTCTGTACTAAATTTATAAAGTAATTCCATCGGATAGCCTCTATTTCTAAACATATCGATCAAGTGTAACATTTCAGCTTGGAAAATTATTTCCTGACTTATCAATCTAGATATCCGTATCATTTGCCTTTTTACCACATTTTTCTTTTGGTGGTCAGGGTGGCAACTATCATAATGCAAAAAGTAATTACTATATGTTTTTTTACGGAAAACTTTGGAGTGAATTTGGCCATCCTGTTTGTACAGCTGAATATCCAAAAACTCAATATTGTGTTTGTCAATATGATTTGTGAATTTGAGGAACTCAGTGGTTTGATTCAAATATCTAATAAATGCCTCTACTTCGGTTTTAGAGCCCTTCCAAAAATTAGAATATCGTCCAAATATCATAAATATAACAATATATTGGGCATATTCTGAAGTAAAAACAAATGTCTGTTCCCAGTCTGCTAATACCAAGTTGGCATAAATGGGTGCACATCTGGCTCCCATAACAACCCCTTTTGTCTGTATGTAATAGTCAGCATTAAAGCATATGAAGTTGTTAAATAATACCATCTTTAATAATTCTATCAAGAGGCATCTCTTAACTTGATGAAAGTCACTATATTTCAACACACTGCTACTGAACATGTCCATTCCAATCTGGTGGGGATCACTGAAAACAGACTGACAACATCAAAGGTCACAAAACAAAATTCATCCCTACCATCAATATTGGTATTCCTAACACAATCCAAACAATGCCACGACTCTTTCAAAATGTGTGGTAATTTGTTCAGAATATTCTTACATGTGATGTCAATGTAGGCCGCAAATGGCTCTGTCTTTGAGCCCCTGGCCACAACAATAGGCCTAAATGTTGGACAATTAGCATTTTTGTGGATTTTAGGAATACCAAATATTGATGGAATAATGGGATGTTCCACCTAAAGAGATTTAAATTCATTGTGCGAGATAATCCCCTCACACAAATATTCATAATGAAAGTTGAAATGAACTGGACAGTAGAGGGTTAATTGTGTTTAATTGGTATTTAAGTGATTATTTTGTTACTGTGTACTGATGCTGAAGAAGCCCAACTGTGGGTGAAAGCGTTTAGTCAGTGTGGATTTTTTACATTATTCTGCAATTTGTTGGGATAAATTCTTTTCTCTTTTACTACATTTTTTTAACTGCCATGTCCTTTAGAAGGAGAAGAAAGTCTTCAGATTTTGATTCTGTAGAAATCTTCCAGTTTCTTGTGTTAGTTTTTTCAGGCCACACCAAGTATCATCCAAGTTAGATAAGAAAAGTCTTTTTTGAGTTTGTTGTTTCCAGGATATTAGAGAACCATTTGTTCTGTTAAAATGAAAGTGTCATTCCATAAAGCTTTAAAAAATCTTGTAACTTCACCCAAAATTGTGAACCATAAAGCATTCATAAAACATATGTGACCAATTGGCCTTAGTTGTTTTTTTTTTTTTTTTTTACATCTATATTAGTCAAGGAATTAGCTGCAGCAAACCACCAGGAACAAAGTTGCAATACTCAAGAAAAAGAAAGTTCACAGTAGTAGAAATGCTTACTTTATTAAACAGGATAAAAGCTTTCAGGATGTACCCTTCCTCAGTTATCCTGTTTAATAAATTAAGGGTTTCTACTACTGTGAACTTTTTTTTTTACATCCCCAGCATTCAATAGTACTGTATCTCATTTTAGCAATCCTTAAAGGAAAACAACAGGATATTAAAGCAGATTCCCCAACCTGCTGACTCTTCCAGTCCCTGTTCTTTGATAAAGCTTAAAGAAATCACCCTTGCAGCTTTAAAAAATAACCCACTCAACTGTTTTCCCTGTTCTGCTTCCTAGCTTTCTATACTGTTTTTGTTTCACTTTGCAAACGAACTTGAAAAACCTGCAGCTGGCTCTGAAATTATGATGTCACATCTGCCATCTGCTCTTGCTCTAGCTATCGGGATGTTTCTTCCCCCAAAGTGATGTAATCCCCGCCTAATTTCCATGCTGTATAGAAGAGCCAGTGTTCCTCCCACATCGTGATGTCAGACCTGCCCCAGCCCACTCTGACTCAACCTAATAAAATCCATGTGGTGTGTGGAACTCCTTTTCATTGTACGTGTATCCTGACGACTGCATTTGTTTGAGGGACTACTGAAAAGTTTGGATTGCCTGCATTTTCATCTGCATTTTTTGCCTCATTGGTAAGATAAGTCTTCCTAGTGAATTAAAAATGTAATTCTACACACAGCCCCTGTTTGAATGTACTTCTAGCCCTATTTTGTGCTGCCTGATATAGTTTATGACTCTCTTCTGAACAGGAATACTCTCTTCCTCCCTATGAGGATTCTGCTGCTGAAGTATCTATCCCTTCAGCCTCTCCTCCTGAGGATTATTCTTTTGGGGAAACCCTGCATACCATGAGGGAGCACTTCCACTGGCAGAGCCAAGACTACTCAGAATCTAAGAAAAGGCTCAGAAACTTTCCTTTACTACCTCAGCACAGGCCTCTTGCTATCCCCTCTGTTTTAGACATTGTAGATGATGTATTTTCAGAGTCCGGCCTGTCTCCTAACTCTTTACACCCTGCACCTGTTAAGCCAGACAGATACTACAGGGTTCCAGATTCACATCAATTTCTTTATAAAAACCCTGCTGCTGACCCAGAAACTATTTCTCAGGGTCCCAAAGAGGTCAAGGCTTCCACTGCAAAAAACCCTACCCCCTCTGATAGGGATTCAAGGGCACTGGACAGATGGGGGAAAAAGGTTTACACTTCTGCTACCTTGGCTGAGAGAGATTTAAATTGTCAATTTCATATGCTTAAATATCAGCAATACTTAATGTCACTGCTTAAACAGAAAATATTAACAAATTCTGAATGTGCAGAAAACAAGGAAATGCAGGATTTATTGCATGCAACTGAACGAGTGGGAAAGCATACTTTGCAATGTGGTTTTAATTCTCTGGAGGCCTCTTGCAGGGCTGCTGTTATGGGTTCTGTCATTAGGAAGCATGCTTGGTTAAAGGAACAGAATCTGCCTGATCATGTTAAAGCAAAATTATTAGATGCTCCATTGCAGCATGATACTTTGGTATTAAAGCAGAGAAGGTGTTGAAGAAAATGGAGGACAAAGCAAAATCTATGCAGACAGTTAAGGATTTCTTACAGGTGCAGCCACCCAGATTTAGCAGGAACTGGCCCACAAAGAATTGGTCCTTTCCAGTGTCAGACAGGCCATAAAGAGGCAGATACAGATGCCCCAGAGGCAGATCCCAGCCCCAAGGCTCATACAGGCCTAAACAATGGGGTGATTCTACCTCCAAAAGCGGAGAAGACAAATCAAAGCTATATAGGAAACAGTCCCAATGACTTTCCTCTGCCAGCACCAAGCACTTATCTTTTGGCAGCCCCCTTAGGGGGAAAACTAGCACTTTTTTCACAAAATTGGCACATGATCACCCAGGACAAATGGGTCTTGAATATAGTCTCTCAGGGCTACAGGTTCCACTTTCACATCCTGCCAAGGGCAAAAGGTATGCCAGACCTGCCATACAATCAATGGGCAGAGGCACAAAAGCAAGTTTCATCCCTCATGGACATGAGGGCCATTCAGCGAGTACCACAGCAAGAGCAGGGACAAGGATTTCACTTGAGACTTTTCTTGGAACCCAGAAAGGACAAAGCCTGGAGACCAATACTGGACCTGTCCATTCTAAACACATTTCTGGACGTTCCAAAATTCAAAATGTTGACTCTGCAGCAGTTTCTGCCCATGCTGGGCAAGAAGGCTTGGATTGTAACTTTGGACCTAAAAGAGGCATACCTGCATGTCCCAATCAGACAATCTTGCAGAAGATACCTCAGATTCATAGCTGGCTCAATGCACTACCAATTCTCTGCACTGCCCTTTGGCTTATCTACTGCACCCAGGGTCTTCACAAAATGCCTGGCACCAGTAATTGCATTTTGCAGACAGAGAAATTCAAATATATCCTTACTTGGACGACTGCCTTATTCAAGCAGAGAACAAGGACATTCTACTAAAGCATCTGGTGTTTGTAAAAAGATTACTAATTTGCATAGGGTACACAGTAAATGAAAATAAATCAAAACTAGTACCCTCTCAAGAGATAATATTCCTGGGTGCAAGCTTAAATACAACTGCCCAGATGCCTTATCTCACACCAGACAAACAAAGACAACTGACTTCTTACTTATGTTGGCAACAAAGACCCAGTTATCTACAAGAAAAATTCTGCAGGCTTTGGGCTTCATGGCATCCTGCATCCTGCTAATTCCGTATGCCAGACTGCATATGAGGAAACTACAATGGTATCTAAAAAGTGTTTGGACTCAACATTGCCACAGCCTGGAAACATTAATTACCCTCATTCCCTGCCTGCAACAGGAGTTTCGATGGTGGGCACAGGCCTGTCACCACACCAAGGGACAGCCATTCACTTTACCCACAGCCAGGCAGACACTAACAATGGATGCATCAGATTATGCCTGGGGGGGGCCCACATGGCAGAAAAATGTATTCAGGGCACATGGCCCGCAAGCCAGATGCATCTCCATATCAATCAAAAAGAGATGCTAGCTGTTCAAAATGCCTTGACAGCTTTCAAGGATCTACTTCATCCAGGACAACTACTGATAAAGATGGACAATACTACAGTCATGTGGTACATAAACGAGCAGGGAGGCACACATTCCTACCCCCTCTGCAGACAAGCCATGACTTTGTGGGACACAGCATTGACTTATCCCCATGAGTGGAAACTAGATCCACAAGTCTTCAGCATGATAACAAGGAAATGGGGATGCCCAGACATAGATCTGTTTGTCTCCCCTCACAACTGCCAACTACAGAGATTCTGCACAAGGACTTATCACAAGCAAGCATGGAAAGTGGATGCCTTATCCTTCAGCTGGAAAAACCTAACAGTATATGCCTTTCCTCCACTGCTCTCCTCCCCAAGGTACTCCTAAAGGTCAGACAAGAGAAGCCAAAAATGATACTGGCCACACCATCACTGGTACCCAATCCTAAAGAACTTGTCTCAAGATCCAGCCTGGACATTGCCTCAAATTCCTCACTTACTGACCCAACAAAACAATCAGATCCTGCACAGCCAACTCAGGACCTTAAATCTGGCAGCATGGCAGATAATGTAGCCATTCAGAACACTCCTGTCTCCAAAGCTGTGATGGAAGTTATTTTGGAGGCCAGGAGGCCCAGTACCAGAAAATCTTATTCAGAAAAATGGAAGAGATTCTGTGCTTGGAACCAGGCACAAGGAATTGACACATTTGTTGCAAACATTCCTCAGATTTTACAATACTTAACTGAGATGCTGGACAGAGGCCTATCCTTTTCATCAATTAAAATCCATGCCTCTGCCATTTCAGCCCATTACAATACGGAACCACCTATATTTTCTCATTCTTTAATAAGGCAGTACCTCAGAAGGGCCAAAAACATAAGACCTCCAAGGAGAGCATCAATACCTGCATGGGACCTCAATTATGTCTTGGAAAAACTCACACTGCCTCCTTTTGAGCCAGCCTCAACAGCTGATAATAAAATTCTTATCCTGGAAAATAGCTCTGCTCCTAGCAATAACCTCTGCAAGATGAGTCTCAGAGTTACAGGCACTCATGGCTGTGGAACCTTTTATCATTTTCCATGCAGACAGGGTTTCTCTTTGGACAAACCCGACATTTATGCCTAAGGTGGTGTCCAGTGTGGCCCTTAACCAAACCATTCACTTGCCTACCTTTTATCCAAACCCACAGAACAAGGGTGAGAGACTTCTGCATTCTTTGGACATACACAGACAGCTACGCTTCTACTTGGACAGAACTAAAGCTTTCAGAAAGACTGAGCAACTTTTAATGGCATATGCTGCAGGATCACAAGGAAAGGCTATCTCAAAACAGACTATTTCAAAATGGATAGGCCATTGCATTCATTTCTGCTATTCACAACATGGCAAATCAGTGCCTAAAGACATTAGGCCACATTCAACCAGAGCAGCAGCCTTCCTCAGAGGAGTACCAACCAAAGACATCTTAGAGGCTGTAACTTGGAGCTCGGTGCACACCTTTACAAAGCACTACCACTTACCTCTCTACTCTAAATCCAGAGCAGGCTTTGCCACTGCAGTTCTGCAGGGCCTCATAGCCTCTCCTAATCCTATTTAGCCCCAGCCACCCATCCTCAGCTTTGGGATTCAACCCAAGAGTAATGACTGCAACAGTGAAACACGATGAACATAGTACAGTTGTGTACCTACCATAAATGTAGATGTTCGAGTGTATTCACTGTTGCAGTCCAGGTTACCCTCCCACCATCCCCCTTTCTTTTGCTGGGTCTTATCTGTACTTCTCTATTCTATACAACCTATGTGGTGTATTTGCTTGTAGATGAAGGAAATGATTACCTTAGTGCATGCATGTTTATTGGCATAATTTGTAGCCTACCCTTTTGGGGGCACCTGACATCTGGGGCAAGAAAAACTGAAGAAAATGGCATCAGCTGCATATTTTATACCCCTGGCGCACTGACATCAGGGAAGAGGTGACAGCAACCGACACCAGACCAAGACTTTGGAATTCAGGCCGACTGCGGGTAGCCTGCCAGCAGGATAACCCAAGAGTAATGACTGCAACAGTGAATACACTCGAACATCTACATTTATGGTAGGTACACAGCTGTACTTTCTGCTGAGTCAGCGTAGCAGGAGCATTCATTATGAATGGAGAATACTATATAATTTCATCAGCGGCACCCATTTGTTTCCACTTATATGTATTAATAGCATTGATATTTTGCAAAACACTGGTCTTGTATGAACTGATCATTCGCACAGGTTTGCTAGATTGTCTTACTGTAACACATCAGTAGCTTTAGTGGTGTTAATTGTACCGTGCAAGATTTTTCAGTTGTGGACATTGAAATTGCTTTATCAGCATAGGCAGTATGATTAGATACTAACTTGATTTCAGGGCTGTATGGTTTAATGTTGCTGCTTGTTTAGCTTTATAACGTGTTTAATGCATCACCTCTAAACATTCCTGTGTCTATTTTTAGTACCACTATTATGCAAGGATATGATGGGGGTTCACACCTGTGGTTAGTTGGCCAAGCAGCAGCTCAATTCAGTCATGTTTTTGGACCAGTATAGCATTGTATTAGTATTTTAAAAACATTGAAACACCTCCTCCATATGTTTTATTCAGAGCTGAGGGGGATCAAAATGTATGAAAGGCACTGTAGACTTTAATAGCCAGAGTGATTACTACGGTTCTGAACTATGTTTCTGTGACTGCATATATGTGTGTGAATTTTCTAGGGTAAGGAGTGCTTCTAGGTAATAATTTTTTTTATATTTAAACTACTAGCATTGAGAAGCAGCACCGTTAGGTATTTCTGACTGATTTTATTATGTTGGCGGGCTTAACTTGGCATATCCTAAAAAAGATACTATGGTGACAAAGTTTTTGTCAATATTCAGAAGCCAAGTGGTGATAAGTGCAAACCATCTCTTGAAAAGCATAGTGGCTTGTCGGTTATGTCTACCCAAGCTGTCAGAGATTGAATCCCCTTGTTGTGACACCAGAAACTAAGCCATTTGTTGAATTAGGTCATTTTTGCTGGTCCTGTCGTATAATCATTGCTGAAGGTAGGATGCGACTCAAGGCTAGATTCATACCTACCTGGGATACATGTATTCAGAGAGCTCCATGCCCCTCTTCATATAGTCCAGTGAGGTATCGTGGACTATGACCATCATACTGGTTCTTGTGTTTTAAAGCCACAAGTGCGTGTGTGTGCATGTGAATGCAAGCAAGGGGCAAGTGTGTGTGTGTGTGTGTGTGTGTGTGTGTGTGTGTGAGAATGCAAGGGGCAAGTGTGTGTGTGTGCGTGAATGTAAGCAAGGGGCAAGTGTGTGTGTGAATGTAAGCAAGGGGCAAGTGTGTGTGTGTGTGTGTGTGTGTGTGTGTGTGTGAATGCAAGCAAGGGGCAAGAGTGTGTGTGTGTGTGTGTGTGTGTGTGTGTGTGTGTGTGTGTGTGTGTGTGTGTGTGTGTGTGTGTGTGTGTGAATGCAAGCAAGGGGCAAGTGTGTGTGTGTGTGTGTGAATGCAAGCAAGGGGCAAGTGTGTGTGTGTGTGTGTGAATGCAAGCAAGGGGCAAAGTGTGTGTGTGTGTGTGTGTGTGTGTGTGTGTGTGTGTGTGTGTGTGTGTGTGTGTGTGTGTGAATACAAGCAAGGGGCAAGTGTGTGTGTGTGTGTGTGTGAGAATGCAAGCAAGGGGCAAGTGTGTGTGTGTGTGTGTGTGTGTGTGTGTGTGTGTGTGAGAGAGAATGCAAGCAAGGGGCAAGTGTATGTGTGTGTGTGTGTGTGTGTGTGTGTGTGTGTGTGTGTGTGTGTGTGTGTGTGTGAGAGAGAGAATGCAAGCAAGGGGCAAGTGTGTGTATGTGTGTATGAATGCTTACTAAGCTGAGCATTAATCCCTACGTCACTTGATGGGTTGCCAACTGGCTTACTGACAGAACCCACGCTGTAAAAGTAGCCCACTCCAAATCTAGCTTCTGACAAGTCAGAGTACCTCAGGGGTCAGTCCTGGGACCGCTCTTGTTTGGCATCTACTTCTCTGAAGTACAGGCCAACACTAAGGGATTCTGGCTAACAAAGTTCACAGATGACTGCAAACTGGGAGCCATTATTGAATCCCCAAATGTTGTGGATACTCTAGAAAAGGGCCTTACAGAAACAGATGCTTGGTGCTAGAGCCATGAGCTCAAGCTCAGTGCCAAGAAATGTATAGTTATCCCCTTTGGGAAAAAACATGTACCCTTTCTGGGACATGCTACATTTAAAGAAATCCCAATCCCTCAGAGGTACACGCTCCAGGGATCTAAACCTTGTCATCACAATAAACAAATGCTGGAGGGATATGTTCCTGACTCAGAGACTGCCCAGACTCTGGAATAGACTGCCCATACATGTCAAGCAGACCGCCTCTTTGGCCCTCTTCAAACGGAACATTGACGATTGGATGGGAGAAAGAAATTAACCCTGGGGATCACGTCACTCACCCTGCTAGACAGGGGTCCAGGGTAGAAAGTAGTGTGGAAGTAATAGCCAGGGAATTGTTATGGCTAGGCTTGTATAAGCCCTAGGGCCAATAGCCTAGTACCAACCTATGAACCTATAGTTAACAGACTACTATCAGAAGGAAGAAGCCCTTGGGTCATTTTAGCTGTTGCCAAACAAACTTTGTGTCTGTGTGATAAGGGGAAAGTGTGTGCGCATCTTTGTGATAAGGGGCAAGTGTGTGCACGTTTGTGTGATAAAGGGCACTCTGCCAGTATCTGCTGAATTTACAAAACCACTTTTATCTCTAAAACTGTCCCAGCACAATCTGGTAGTTAGATGTAACTTTAAATACACTATACTGGTATGTTCTTCATATACTGAATTGATAAAGTCTGTTTTGTGATTTATGATTTAGTGTTGAATTGTCACTTAATTCCATTAGGTACTGGTGTGCCTTTGCTGGGTAATTTTTTCCCTGTGGCTGTGGAACTGTGTAGTTATAAAGACAGGAAGAATTTGATTGTTCCCAGGTGGTGTGGGCATGGTTGCTTAACCCTACCCTCAAAACTGTAACACCTTTAGTTTTGCAGCCATGTTTGGATGGATTTGGATCAGTGTGATTGCAGTTTATAGGTCTCCTTTTTGCTGGGATTTATGTAAGACCCCTAAAGTGGGAAGGATGAAAGTTTAAAAATAAAACATCTTTCATGAAAGGTCTGAGGTGGAAGATTGTGTATGTGGTTATGCTGATAAGAACTGGAAATTCCTGTGTTAACACTAATGTACAGTAGACAGTTTATTGGACTGTGCTGTAGAAGCTGAATCTGTGGACAGGTTTACTGGGCTGTGTAAAGTAGGGCTCACTAGTGTTGGATTAAAGTACTTTAATAATGTTGTAGGTGGAAAACTGTTCAATGGGTGCATTTCATGTACAATTTGAATGGAGCGGCTTGATGTGTAAGATCTGTATAGGCATGTGTTTCTGTTTCTGATGTCTGCACAGCCAAAGTACATAATTACTCGTGCATTCCTCGGACAAAGGCCTGGGGTCATTCTTGGTGTTGCCAAACAAACTTGTGGTTATGTGTGTGAAAGGGTGTGGTGTGTGAGTTGAGTGAGTGTGGGGGGTGAGTGAGGGTGGGTGAGTGTGGTGGGTGGGTGAGTGAATGTGGGGAGTGAGTGTGGGTGAGTGTGCGGTGAGTGAGTGAGTGTGGTGGTTGAGCGAGTGTGGTGGGTGAGCGAGTGGGTGAGTGTGGTGAGTGGGTGAGTGTGGTGGGTGAGTGTGGTGGGTGATGAGTGTGGGTGGTGAGTGAGTGTAGGTGGGTGGTGAGTGAGTGTAGTGAGTGGGTGTGGGTGGTGGGTGTGGGTGGGAGGGTGAGTGAGTGTGGGTGGGAGGGTGAGTGAGTGTAGGTGGGTGGTTGAGTGTGGGTGAGTGAGTTGGTGTGGATGAGTGTGGTGGGTGAGTGTGATGGGTGAGTGGTTAAGTGTGGGTGGTTGAGTTGAATGTGGGTGAATGAGTGAAGGTGGTGAGGGTGGTGAGTGTGGGTGGGTGAGTGAGTGTGGTGAGGGTGGTGGGTGGTGAGTGAGTATGGGTGAGTGAATGTGGGTGAGTGAGTGAAGTGTGGTGGGTGAAGGTGAGTGTGGTGAGTGAGTTCAATGTGGGTGGGTGAGTGCGGTTGGTGAGTGGGTGTGGTGGGTGAGTGGGTGTGGTGAGTGAGTGAGTGTGGGTGGGTGAGTGTGGGTGGGTGAGTGTGGTGGGTGGTGAGTGAGTGTGGGTGAGTGAGGTGTGGTGGATGAGGGTGAGTGTGGTGAGTGAGTGTGGTGAGTGTGGTTGAGTGAGTGTGGTTGAGTGAGTGTGTTTGAGTGAGTTGAGTGTGGGTGAGTGTGGATGAGTGAGGTGTCTGAGTGAGTGGTGAGTGTGGTGAGTGAGTGTGGTGGGTGAGTGTGGTGGGTGAGTGTGGTGCGTGGTGAGTGTGGTGGGTGGTGAGTGTGGTGGGTGGTGAGTGGTGAGTGAGTGTGGTGGGTGAGTGAGTGAGTTGAGTGTGGGTGAGTGTGGTGAAGTGAGTGTAGTGAAGTGAGTAGGTGAGTGTGGTGAGGTGAGTGTGGGTGAGTGGGGGAGTGAGTGTGGGTGAGTGAGTGAGTGTGGGTGAGTCTCATTTTTGGATGTAATTTCTAAATTCTGTAAACTTTGTCTTTGTATTGTCATATTGCTTTACATTGCCCTACAGATATGTGACAAAGTACAGGCAGAAGCACAGTAACAGCTGCAAAAACTAAGAGCATAAATTTGCAATAACCATGCGTACACATTAATTGCATGTTTTTACATAAGCAGCAAATGTCTGTCACAATTAATTGACAACACTACATCAGATTACAAGAAGTATGCAGTACCGTAATTTTTAAAATTATTTCTTAAAAAAGCATGTTGGTGCTGTCATGCAAGTCTGTGAAATATTTCATGTTTATAGTGTATCATTTGTTAGCTATTTAATCAAACAGGAAGGAAAATAAGTGGAAGTATGATGCTTTGCAAAACGGTGATTATTCCCAGTGCTATGTAGCTTGGTTCTAAATTTGACAAGAGGAGTGCAACAAAAAAAAGTGCCCCACTGTAAGGAGGGAAAGGCTGACAAGAAAACAGTACATTAATCTGGTCACCTGCTGTGAGCTGTCAATCACATGCAGATAATGGGTCAAATTACCCTTAGTTCTTTGACAGCTAGGGAAGGTAGGTATGAAGTGGGAGGGGCGATGCCTTGAAGAACTAGATTTCAGCCTTCACAAAAGAAAGCAAGTTAGCATTTCTAAGAAACAAAAGCAATAAAATGCACTTTTCAGTTCTGTTCTGTAGCATTTGCACTGCTTGTGTTTGAAGTAGTCATTGAAAAAGGATAACATTTTATAGGTTCATAGATTAGTACTAAGCTAACTGCCCTTGTGAACCATTTTAAGCCTAGCCAATTATCCCTTGTGAGACACAAACCCTGCACCTTGTGTTTGTAAGGCAAACACCTTAACCATTAGGCCACCCTCCCAACCCTTTTTTAACCAAAAGTAGGGGATGTTAAGACAGCAGTGAGTGCCTGTTAAGTCAATGAAGTGACAGCAGCTTAAGGGAAAACGTGGTAGATCTGATGCAATTTTTTGGAGACAAACAATGCATTCTGGGATACTTCAAGGCAGAGTAAACAGTCTGAATTATTTCAAAATGCCAGCCCCCATGTGGTCAGAGTCAGAAATTGCATATAAAAATTTCTAAAAAGCTCTAAATAGTCCCAGAGTGCTGTTACAATGTAGGAAACACCAAACCATGATGAAATAAATATGTTTTTTTTTGAGTCTGAGGGTGTGGTTGTCCTTTAAAGGAGTTAAAAAGCTCTAAACAAAAATTTCCAACTAAATATACTCCAGTAAAGAGTCCAAGAAGAGAGAAGAGTTTTTAATAGAGAAGTTGTTTTTTCTTTTGTTAAAAAAAAAAGAAAAAATATATAAAATGCTCTTCAGAGAAAAAGTCCCAAAAATTCTCATTTAAATTAGAATTATCTTTAGCTAGTATTGAATGCATTTTAGAGAATAACTTATCAAATTCTTGATGTTTGTAGATAATTTCAATAAAATTTGTATCCATTCTGGAATCTCAACACAGCTTGAGTTGGATAAGAGAGAGAATCTGGTTTGAATTGATGTTAAAACTAATTCTAGATAAATTACATTGTTAGTACTGATATTAAACTCTAGACAGAGTCAGTTGATTTAACTGTAATTCCTTCAAGGCATTGCTAACCATTATAAAAATGTTGATTTTTCCAAGAGTTGAGTATGTGAATTGGTGACTTATCACAGTTTTCTATTAAACAATAAGTGAGAAGAGATTCAAACCCAAACGCTGTGCTCCCGTTCCTAATGATATAACGTGCATACTCATTCCAGTAAAACCTAATATTCATCCATGCCATAGTCTTAAACACTCAGTTGCACTGTTGCTGGGGTAACATCCCTGGTGTCTGGGTTTTGGGCTGAACAGTGGTTCAAAACCCCTTCATCGCTACTCCAGCTTTGCATCCAGTCAGTCACCTGACCTGACATGTAAGATAGAGCAAAGTAACTGCACTGATACAGACCAGATATTACTGCAGGAAGTGACTATAATATTTCTCAGTAGCACTAAAATAATTAGGCCTGGAAGTAATGTTAATAATGAAAAGTAATGTTACCAACAGCAGCAGGTATGAAAAAATTATAAAATTCATACTTTGTGTAGTCATAAAACATTTTGCAAATCTTTCTTTGCATATGTTAAAGTTGTGAAATCTAAAAGCTGAGTAAACATAGTAATAGTAATCTGTTAAAATATTACGCGACCTAAAGCAAAAGGGGACAAGATATTTTTACAGTAGTATTTCTTTATTGTACTGATATCCTCAAGGGTATGATAAATTAATGCAAATCTCCCCTGAATATGAGAACAGAATCTATTGAAAGATATTACAAAAATCAAAAGACCTGCAGGAAGGTCAGTCTTTCTAAAGCAGTGTCATTCTGAGAATGAAATTTTCTCTATCCTATTTTGCTCAGAATAAATCTATCATACATTCAAAATATGAGCCTTCCTGGGAAAATAAATATGATGCCAAGACTTCTAAAAAAATCTGATATCAGCAATAATGTATGATCTGGTATATATTATGCTGATTTTCTGGACAGCTGGAAAGATTAATGCCCGGATGAAAGGCAAACACACTTACAAACTCAGCTGTCTAAAAATCCAAGGCAATATGTACCAAGAAGTAAATTACAGCTGTTCTGTCACATTTTACAGTCATTTCTAAGGTTTTGAATGATTTTAATATGACCTTGTGTTTGCGTCATGTCTGTGGCTATATTTTCTCGATAAGTAGTAGTTTGAATTCAAGGAAGGCTATGACTGCACAGAGATTAACATTCTTTGTTCCATGAGAACAAAAACATCGCCTGCACTCTCAGGTGAGGACTGCAAATCAGAATGGTGAATAAGCACTTTAGAAGAGTATAGCATACAGATTCAAGGCTTTTTATAACTTCAAAAAAGTATAAATCTCCTTGTGTTTTGTTCAGTTATCTTAATATCTAACCAACAATGACATAGTACAACAGCTAGATTTAGGGAGTAAGTCCATAAAATATCTGAGCTGCAGAAGGTATGGCAGTCCAGCTCTTAAAGCAGACGTGAGTGATTCATGGGATCATCGATTCCATGACTCTAAATGCAGATAAAATAGACTTGCCTAGCAAAAGCTGATTTAAAATCATAGCCCAAGTACACAAATTCTACTAACACACGTACTTGTAGTTATAGAGTAATCAAGCAAGTGTACTATGGAACAAAATGCATTTGTTACAGGGGGACAAGTTCTCCCATGCACCTCCATATGAGGTCTGTGTTCTCCCTATACCACCCTTATTTATTCTGCTCACTACAATGTGCATTTTAGGGAAAAGAGCAGCCAGCAGCAAACAGTGACATGCTGTTTCACTTCATCTGGAAAAGTCAAGAAATATTCTGCATGCAGCCAGAAACAAACTGTTCATGTGTGAAGTAAGCAAAAACAAAAAAGCACTTGTCTTGTACTAAACAGTAGCAAGTAACATAACTCTGTGCCTTGCAGGTAAAATGCTACTAGCCTTACCAACAGACTGATGTACTGCTTAAAATCTTTGGTATAATTGTAAATCGTCATTTTTTTATATGGTGACAGTTATCACAAAATGATAGCATGTTAACAGTCAGCATCCTTTTCTATGAAGTAAAAGTAAATAAGGCTTTTTTGGAGTTTTGTTTTAGTTTTCGTGACCATTGTGAAACTGCTAAAGATTTAACCACAACTTGCAGCTGGGTAGTTGAATGTGTATCATGTTCTGCTCCTGTGCTTCTTTGGTTGGTCAGAACATGATTCAGACATTAGTCACAGCTGATACTAAGTATCATTGTACTGCCAATACATTGTCTTGCATGAAGTATGCCCTTTGCAAGGGATTCAAAGTGTAAGTTTCAAGATATGGAAAACATGACTCAGTTATGCATTGCAAACAAAAGGTACACAGACTGAGACACAAACTGAAGGTGAGTTCTGTCTCACAACACACACACAAAATACAGTGTTTTTCTAGATCTTTATAATAGTCCAATAGAACTCAATGGAAAACTGAATCAGAGTAGGAAGAAGTCAAATAAACACAAATATGAGACAAGGTGGGACTTAGTTCCTGTCCAGTTTAATCACAACTGGATGTGCTGTGCTCCTGTTCAAATATAAACAGAATCCAAGTGCAGTAAAGTGCCTGATTAGTGCTGACCCATTAAGTATAGGTGAGAGACAAGAGAGTGGTGTGAGCAGTTTTTCATTTCAAAGCTGCAGTGCAGAGTTTATAAATGAAAATTGAGTGAAATGTCTCAGATATTGCATGTTCGGGTAGGATTACTATCCTCGGAACACCTGTACTCTTGTACTGTAATACCACCTCCGGCTGACAGGAGGCAGCATAATGTTTGGGCCATCTGGATTTTTCATCACATCTTAATATACTGGTGAAGTTTATTTACTATTACAATAGTTGACTTCATCAGCAGTAATTAATAGTCATTTTTTGGTCGGGCACTCCACATACAGACAAGCTGGAGGAAGTGATGAAAAAGAAATGTAAAAAATACAGATACAGAAACCAAGTATGCTCACAGGAATATTCGTGTATCATAGAATGGGAAAATTCATGTCATGGAATTTAGTATTTAAAGAGTGAATTGTTGCTGTCCTGTTAACAAGTATAATGTGGTGCTACATTTCCATATTTTAAAATCCAGTGTATACATTCAAAGTATATTATTCTTAATAACGTAAAAATAGGGTTGGCAGATATTTTAAGCATTTGGTAAAAGGCAAAATGAAGAACAGGATGCTTGTTTCATTCAAAATTTGCATGAAAACTAATAGAAATAAATTTGTCATTATATTCTGGTTTAAATTTCTGCTTTCTGTCCATCTTTTTTAGTTTCAACACACTCAGTTTATTGTATCATAGTGGAGGTGGGGTCCATAAACAAGTGTAAGGCAGGAAATATCCACGTTTTTATCTGGATTTCTGTAACCAAAAATGGATCCTCATTTTAATTTATGTTACCAAAAATGGCACCTTGAGAAACAATGAACATTTTCAAGGATAATTTTGGAATATACTATGCATTTAAGAGTATTTGTAAACCTCCTTTTATGAAAACATTGTGGAAGACATATAAAACTTCCTTTAAAGATAATGTTTCAGAATCCCATCTTATGAATGCACAATGGCACAATGAAACACAGATTTTTAATAACGTACCCAAGCCAACAAGTGTGGCTCCACTTAATATTTACAGCTCCATAAGCTATACACTGATGTCAGCATTAGTAATACTTATCGGTAATGTAGTTATGTTCTGAAACATTCAGTTTACCAAGGAGCCTTTTATGTTTTTTCTTAGAGGTACGACCCAAAAGTTCAGAAAGAAAAAAACAAAAATTCCATACAAAATGGAATCGTAGATAAACTTACTAATCTGGGCATTAATCCGTACGTCACTCGATGGGTTGCCAACTGGCTTACTGACAGAACCCACACTGTAAAAGTAACTGACTGCACATCCAGCTCCAGACAAGTGACAAGTGGAGTACCTCAGGGTTCAGTCTTGGGACCGCTCTTGTTTGACATCTACTTCTCTGAAGTACAGGCCAACACTAAGGGACTCTGGCTAACAAAGTTCGCAGATGGCTGCAAACTGGCAGCCATTATTGAATCCCCAAATGATGTGGCTACTCTACAAAAGGGCCTTACAGAAACAGATGCTTGGTGCCACAGCCATGGGCTCAAGCTCAATGCCAAGAAATGTATAGTTATCCCCTTTGGGAAAAAACATGTACCCGTGAATTACCACATAGGTGGCAGTATACTAAACACCGAAAGTGTGATAAGAAACTTAGGAACACAGGTGGATGGTGGTCTCACCTTCAATAACCACATCGCCACAACATTCAGGAAATCCTTCTATGTGTACACCTCATCACTAAGGGCTTTTCATCCAGAAAAAAGGAAGTCATTGTCACACTGTCTCATCCCTCATGAGATAATTTATAGAATACAAAGCCTAATTTGGTATGTACCTCTCAAGACATCTGCAACAACTGGAAAGGCCGCAGAAATACCTCACTAAAAAATCACAGGCCTAAAGCAGATGCCCTATGCTGACCACCTTAAAAAATTCCAGCTATACTCTGTCGCATATCATCTACTCAGAGGCGATCTCTGCTTAACATGCAAGGCCATGTCAAACCCAGAGCTGTTGGACATGCTCCACTTAAAGAAATCCCAATCCCTCAGTGTCACACGCTCCAGGGATCTAAACCTTGTCATCACAATAAACAAAACATGCTGGAGGGATAGGTTCTTGACCCAGAGACTACCCAGATTCTGGAATAGACTGCCCATACATGTCAAGCAGAGCGCCTCCTTCACCCTCTTCAAAAGGAACCTTGACGATTAGATAGGAGAAAGGAAATTCACCCTGGGGATCACATCAGTCACCCTGCTAGACAAGGATCCAGGGAAGTAAATAGTGTGGGAAGAAATAGCCTGGGAATTGTTATGGCTAGGCTTGTATAGGCCCTAGGGCCAATAGCCTAGTACCAACCAATGAACCAATTATATATCATTCTACTGTGGGACACCTGTGCACAGTTTAATTCTATTCAAAATTATATATCATGCTATTGTGGGACACCTGTGCATAGTTTAATTCTGTCATACATTATATATCATGCTATTGTGGGACACCTGTGCACAGTTTAATTCTGTCTTACATTATATATCATGCTATTGTGGGACACCTATGCACAGCTTAATTCTATTGTACATTATATATCATTCTACTGTGGGACACCTGTGCACAGTTTAATTCTGTCGTACATTATATATCATCCTATTGTGGGACACCTGTGCACAGTTTAATTTTGTTGTATATTATATATTATGCTATTGCCAGACACCTGTGCACAGTTTAATTCTGTCGTACATTTTATATCATTCTACTGTGCGACACCTGTGCATAGTTTGATTCTGTCATACATTATATATCATTCTATTGTGCGACACCTGTGAACAGTTTAATTCTGTCGTACATTATATATCCTGGTATTGTGGGACACCAGTGCACAGTTTAATTCCTTCGTACATTACGTATCATGCTATTACACAGTCTAATTCTGTCATACATTATATATCATTCTACTGTGGGACACCTGTGCACAGTTTAATTCTATTGTACATTATATACCATGCTACTGTGGGACACCATTTAAATCTATTGTACATTATATATCATGCTACTGTGGGACACCTGTGTACAGTTTATTTCTATTCTATATTATACATCATATATGCACCAAAAAACGCGGCAAGGACACTGCTATTCCTTAAAATCTTTATTGCACATAAACACAAGATGAGCGCTTTCGGGACTTCTCCCTTCATCGGATAAAATTACAATAAAACAACCCCTTCTTTTAAACTAGTGCATATCCAATAGGATTCAGTAAAAAGCCCGCCTATTTTGAAGGGTGGGCTTAACAGGTATCACATCATTTAAACCTGGTGTATGATTGGCCATAAGCTCAATGATCCATCTGGATTCTGCTAATTCTGTCAAATGCTTCACATCACCCCCTCTAGTGGTAAGCCTTATGTTTACTATAGCCCTGAAAGTGAATTTGTGTGTTGCATTATCCATCACGTGTCTGCTCAAAGCATTATGCACATCCCCATTCCTAATGCTAGATAGGTGCTGTAATATCCTTGTCTTTAACATCTGGTTAGTTTTCCCTACATAAAAAACTAGGGCAATGGCTACACTCAGCTAGATAAACTATATCCGTCGTTCGACAGGTAGCCCTCCCTTTAAACACAAATTGCCTATGTGTGACAGGATGCTCAAAGTTAGTCTTCTTATTAATGTGGCCACAAGCTTTGCACCTCCCACACGGGAATGTGCCCGTCGTTATAGTTGCCACTGTATTTTGACTACGTAGCCTTTCTTTGCATAACAAATCCTTCAGATTCTTGTTTCTTCTATATCTGAAGTTAGGTCTACAACCTACTATATCACTCAGCCCTTCATCACTAGTCAGAATGTTCCAGTTATTCTGTACAACATTACAGATATCACCTATGTTGCTACTGTAGGTAAACATTAACTGGGGACTCCTTACAACTATCGGGAAGATAAAGTGGATAAGCTGATAAACACCAGCAAAGGCTTTAGGGAAAACAAATATAAACCTTGGCTTAGACGCACTCCAGGTACAAAGCAGCACAAACCGAGAAATAATGTCTGGAATCAAAGCAATAGGGCAACACACAAATGTACCACAGAAGTCACAGGAAAGTAGGATTAATCCTTCTTTCCTGTGATTTCTGTGGTACATTTGTGTGTTGCCCTATTGCTTTGATTCCAGACATTATTAGACGCACTCCAGCCCAGATAGACAAAAATAAAAGACCCACAGTTGTGGGGCACCTGTGCACAGTTTAATTCTATTCAAAATTATATATCATGCTATTGTGGGACACCTATGCACAGTTAAATTCTGTCGTACATTATATAGCATGCTACTGTGGGACATCTGTGCACAGTTTAATTCTATTGTACATTATATATCATACTACTGTGGGACTATGCACAGTTTAATTCTGTTGTACATTATATATCATGCTACTGTGGGACATCTGTGCACAGTTTAATTCTATTGTACATTATATATCATACTACTGTGGGACTATGCACAGTTTAATTCTGTTGTACATTATATATCATGCTATTGTGGGACACCTGTGCACAGTTTAATTCTATTGTACATTATATATCATACTACTGTGGGACTATGCACAGTTTAATTCTGTTGTACATTATATATCATGCTATTGTGGGACACCTGTGCACAGTTTAATTCTATTGCACATGATATATCATGCTATTGTGGGGCACCTGTGCACATTTTAATTCTGTCATACATTATATATCATTCTACTGTTGGACACCTGCGCACAGTTGAATTCTGTCATACATTAGATATCATGCTATTGTGAGACACCTGTGCACAGTTTAATTCTGTCGTACATTATATATCATGCTGTTATGGGACACCTGTACACAGTTTAATTATGTCGTACATTATATATCATGCTACTGTGGGACACCTGTGCACAGTTTAATTCTGTCGTACATTATATATCCTGCTATTGTGGGACACCTGTGCACAGTATAATTCTGTGAAACCTTATATATCATTCTATTGTGGGACACCTGTGCACAGTTTAACTCTGTTGTACATAATATATCATGCTATTCTTGGACACCTATGCACAGTTTAATTCCTTCGTACATTACATATCATGCTATTGTGGGACACCTGTGCACAGTTTAATTCTATTGTGCAATTTATATCATGCTACTGTGGGACACCTGTGAGCAGTTTAATTCTGTTGTACATTATATGTCATGCTAGTGTGGGACACCTGTGCACAGTTTAATTCTGATGTACATTATATATCAATCTACTGTGGGACACCTGTGAACAGTTTAATTCTATTGTACATTATATATCATGCTATCGTGGGACACCTGTGCACAGTTTAATTCTGTCGTACATTATATATCACACTACTGTGGGACACCTGTACACAGTTTAATTCTATTTTATATTATATATCATGATATTGTGATACACCTGTGCACAGTTGTTGTACATTATATATCATGCTATTGTACGACACCTATGCACAGTTTAATTCTGTCATAAATTGTATATCATGCTACTGTGGGACACCTGTGCACAGTTTAATTCTGTTGTACATTATATATCATGCTATTTTGGGACACCTGTGGACACTTTAATTCTGTTGTACATTATATATCATGCTATTGTGGGACACATGCACAGTTTAATTCTATTGTACATTATATGTCATTCTACTGTGGGACACCTGTGCACAGTTTTATTCTGTCATACATTATATATCATGGTATTGTCGGACACCTGTGCACAGTTTAATTCTGTCGTACATTATATATCATGCTATTGGTGGACACCTGTGCACAGTTTAATTTTGTCATATATTATATTATCTTTCTATTGTGGGACACCTGTGCACAGTTTAATTCCATTTTACATTATATATTGTGCTATTGTGGGTCACCTGTGCACAATTTAATTCTGTCGTACATTATATATCATGCTGCTGTGGGACACCTGTGCACAGTTTATTTCTATTGTACATTACATATCATTCTACTGTGGTCACCTGTGCACAGCTTAATTCTGTCGTACATTATATATCATTCTACTGTGGGGCACCTGTGCAGAGTTTAATTCCTTTGTACATTACATATCATGCTATTGAGGGACACCTGTGCACAGTTTAATTCTGTCGTACATTATATATCATGCTATTGTGGAAACCTATGCACAGTTTAATTCAATTGTACATTATATATCATGCTATTGTGGGACACCTGTGCACAGTTTAATTCTGTCGTTCATTATATATCATTTTACTGTGGGACACCTGTGCGCAGGTTAATTCTGTCGTACATTATATATCATGCTATTGTGGGACACCTGTACACAGTTTAATTCTGTCGTACATTGTATATCATTCTACTGTGAGAAACCTGTGCACAGTTTAATTCTATTGTCTATTATATATCATGGTATTGTAGGACACCTGTGCACAGTTTAATTCTATTGTTCATTATATATGATGGTATTGTGGGACACCTGTGCACAGTTTACTTCTATTGTACATTATCTATCATTCTACTGTGGGACATCTGTGCACAGTTTAATTCTATTGTGCATTTTATATCATGCTACTGTGGGACACCTGTGAGCAGTTTAATTCTATTGTACATTATATATCATGCTAGGGTGGGACACCTGTGCGCAGTTTAATTCTATTGTACATTATATATCATGCTATCATGGGACACCTGTGCACAGTTTAATTCTGTCGTACATTATATATCATGCTACTGTGGGACACCTGTGCACAGTTTAATTCTGCCGTACATTATATATCACGCTACTGTGGGACACCTGTGCACAGTTTAATTCTATTTTATATTATATATCATGATATTGTGATACACCTGTGCACAGTTGTTGTACATTATATATCATGCTGTTGTAGGACACCTATGCACAGTTTAATTCTGTCGTAAATTATATATCATGCTACTGTGGGACACCTTTGCACAGTTTAATTCTGTTGTGCATTATATATCATGCTATTTTGGGACACCTGTGGACACTTTAATTCTGTTGTACATTATATATCATGCTATTGTGGGACACATGCACAGTTTAATTCTATTGTACATTACATGTCATTCTACTGTGGGACACCTGTGCACAATTTTATTCTGTCATACATTATATATCATGGTATTGTCGGACACCTGTGCACAGTTTAATTCTGTCGTACATTATATATCATGCTATTGTTGGACACCTGTGCACAGTTTAATTTTGTCATATATTATATTATCTTTCTATTGTGGGACACCTGTGCACAGTTTAATTCCTTTTTACATTATATATTGTGCTATTGTGGGACACCTGTGCACAGTTTAATTCTGTCGTACATTATAAATCATCCTCCTGTAGGACACCTGTGCACAGTTTAATTCTATTGTACATTATATATCATTCTACTGTGGGGACACCCCTGCACAGTTTGATTCTGTCGTACATTATATATCATGCTATTGTGGGACACCTGTGCACAATTTAATTCTGTCGTACATTATATATCATGCTGCTGTGGGACACCTGTGCACAGTTTATTTCTATTGTACATTATATATCATTCTACTGTGGTTACCTGTGCACAGCTTAATTCTGTCGTACATTATATATCATTCTACTGTGTGGCACCTGTGCAGAATTTAATTCTATTGTACATTATATATCATGCTATTGAGGGACACCTGTGCACAGTTTAATTCTGTCGTACATTATATATCATGCTATTGTGGGAACCTGTGCAGTTTAACTCTGTTGTAAATTATATATCATGCTACTGTGGGACACCTGTGCACAGTTTAATTCTGTCATACATTATATATCATGCTATTGTGGGAACCTATGCACAGTTTAATTCAATTGTACATTATATATCATGCTATGTGGGACACCTGTGCACAGTTTAATTCAATTTTACATTATATATCATGCTATTGTGGCACACCTGTGCACAGTTTAATTCAATTGCACATTATATATCATGCTACCGTGGGACACCTGTGTGCAGTTTAATTCTGCCGTACATTGTATATCATTCGACTGTTGGACACCTGTGCGCAGTTTAATTCTATTGTACATTATGTATCATGCTATTGTGGGACACCTGTGCACAGTTATATTCAATTGTACATTATATATCATGCTATTGTGGGACACCTGTGCACAGTTTAATTCAATTGTACATTATATGTCATGCTATTGTGGGACACCTGTGCACAGTTTAATTCTGTCGTACATTATATACCATGCTATTCTGGGACACCTATGCACAGTTTATTTCTATTTTACATGATATATCATGCTATTGTGGGACACATGTGCACAGTTTAATTATGTTGTACATTATATATCATTTGATTGTGGGACACCTGTGCACAGTTTAATTCTATTGTACATTATATATCATGCTATTGTGGGACACCCGTACACAGTTATATTATGTCGTACATTATGTATCATTCTACTGTGGGACACCTGTGCACAATTTAATTCTGTCATACATTATATATCATGCTTTTGTGGGACACCTGTGCACAGATTAATTCTGTCGTACATTGCATATCATGCTACTGTGGGACACTTGTGCACAGTTTAATTCTGTTGTACATTATATATCCTGCTATTGTGGGACACGTGCGCAGTTTAATTCTGTCATACACATTCTATATCATGCTATTGTGTTACACCTATGCACAGTTGAATTCTGTCATACATTATATATCATGCTATTGTGGGACACCTGTACACAGTTTAATTCCTTTGTACATTAGATATCATGCTATTGTGTTACACCTGTGCACAGTTTAATTCTGTCGTTCATTATATATCATTTTACTGTGGGACACCTGTGCACAGTTTAATTCTGTCGTTCATTATATATCATTTTACTGTGGGACACCTGTGCGCAGGTTAATTCTGTCGTACATTATATATCATGCTATTGTGGGACACCAGTACACAGTTTAATTCTGTCGTACATTGTATATCATTCTACTGTGGGACACATGTGTACAGTTTAATTCTATTGTCTATTATATATCATGGTATTGTAGGACACCTGTGCACAGTTTAATTCTATTGTTCATTATATATGATGGTATTGTGGGACACCTGTGCACAGTTTACTTCTATTGTACATTATCTATCATTCTACTGTGGGGCACCTGTGCACAGTTTAATTCTGTCGTACATTATATATCATTCTACTGTGGGACACCTGTGCACAATTTAATTCTGTCGTACATTATATATCATGTTAATGTGGGACACTTGTATACAGTTTCATTCTGTCATACATTAAATCATGCTACTGTGGGACACCTGTGCACAGTTTAATTCTATTGTACATTATATGGCTGTCTACTGTGGGACACCTGTGCACAGTTTAATTCTATTGTACATTATATGGCAGTCTACTGTGGGACACTTGTGCACAGTTTAATTCTGTCGTGCAATATATATCATGTTAATGTGGGACACTTGTATACAGTTTCATTCTGTCGTACATTAAATCATGCTACTGTGGGACACCTGTGCACAGTTTAATTCTATTGTACATTATATGGCTGTCTACTGTGGGACACCTGTGCACAGTTTAATTCTATTGTACATTATATGGCAGTCTACTGTGGGACACCTGTGTACAGTTTAATTCTGTCATACATTATATATCATGCTCTTGTGGGACACCTGTGCACAGTATAATTCTATTGTACATTATATATCATGCCATTGTGGGACACCTGTGCACAGTTTAAATCTATTGTACATTATTTATCATGCTACTGTGGGACACCTGTGCACAGTTTAATTCTATTGTACATTATATATCATTCTACTGTGGTACACCTGTGCACAGTTTTATTCTGTTGTACATTATATATCATGCTATTGTGGGACACCTGTGCATAGTTTAATTTTGTCGTACATTATATATCATGCTATTGTTGGACACCTGTGCACAGTTTATTTCTGTCGTACATTATATTATCATTCTATTGTGGGACACCTGTGCACAGGTTAATTCTGTTGTACATTATATATTGTGCTATTGTGGGACACCTCTGCACCGTTTGATTCTGTCGTACATCATATATCATGGTACTGTGGGACAACTGTGCACAGTTTAATTCTGTTGTACATTATATCTCATTCTACTGTGGGGCACCTGTGCACAGTTTACTTCTGTCATGCATTATATGTCATGCTACTGTGGGACACCTGTGCACAGTTTAATTCTGTCGTGCATTATATATCATGCTATTGTGAGGCACCTGTGTACAGTTTAATTCTGTCGTACATTATATATCTTTCTACTGTGGGACACCTGTGCACAGTTTAATTCTGTTGTACATTATATATCATGCTACTGTGGGACACCTGTGCACAGTTTACTTCTGTCATACATTATATACGGGACACCTGTGCACAGTTTAATTCTATTGTAGGACACCTGTGCACAGTTTAATTCTATTGTACATTATATATCATGCTATTGTGGGACACCTGTGCACAGTTTAATTCTATTGTGCATTATATTTCATGCTTTTGTGGGACACCTGTGCTCAGTTTAATTCTTCTGTGCATTATATATCATGCTATTGTGGGACACCTGTGCACAGTGTAATTCTGTTGTACATTATATATCATGCCATTGTGCGACACCTGTGCACAGTTTAATTCTGTCGTACATTGTATATTGTACTATTGTGGAACACCTGTGCACAGTTTAACTCTGTCTTACTTTATATATCATGCTATTGTGGGACACCTGTGCACAGTTTAATTCTTTGGCTATAATACTGCATTAGGCCAGTTTTTTGGCATAAACATCAAACACTGACTGGAATGGAGAACTTTGTAGGCTTTATAGAGAAACTGAGATTAATAGCATTTTGTTCTATAGGCAATCCACTTAAAGTGAGATGAAATTCCTTGATGTCACCGACCAGTAATGACACTGAGGATAATTAAACAACTGCCATCAACCCCGTCCATTCTCCCCAGTATGAGTAGGACAGCATAAAAGAAAAAGGCAAGTACAAATGAAATATCATTACTTTACTGTGGCTTCCCAGCCATGACCCCCCCCCCGACATACACACACACACACCTGTCTTCAGTATAACTACAAAGAAAGAGTGAAAGGGTCAGTCTGGTACTACATTTAAAAATAATTAAGCCAAATTTCTATAGTCATGTTTATGAAGTCCACAATTGTTGTAGGTCAGCAAGGATTGACTCATTTGTGTTTCCAGATCCAAATAATGAGGGAGAAGTGTAGGTTTCAGGTTATGTGGAAATGTAGATATAATAGCAAATGTCAGACTGATGACAACTGTATACTGGCTTTAGCTGAATTTGGAAATGACAATAACAGGATTTGTGTTAGCATGCATTTTCTGAATGATATGAAGTCTAAAACTATTAATGACTTCAATCCTCAGTGATCTGCCTGATAACCACAACTTTTATAGGTTCATAGGTAGGTACTTAGCTATCGGCCCTAGGGCCTATACAAGCCTAGCCAAAAAGATACCCTGGCTTTCGCCACCCAAGTAAATTATTTTCTTGTGCCCCTATCGAGCAGAGCCACAGAGGTGATCCCCTGGGTGAATTTCCTATTTCCCATCCAATCATCAAGATTTTTTCTTGAAGAGTGCTAACAAGGAGCTTTGTTTGATATAGATAGGTAGTTTGTTCCAGAGTATGGGAAGTCTCTGCGACATCTATCCCTCCAGCGTGTTCTGTTTATTGTGGTGACAAGGATTAGGTCCCTAGAGCGTGTAGCTCAGAGGGACGGGGATTTCTTTAAGTGGAGCATGTCCAACAGTTCTGGGTTTGACATAGCTTTATATGTTAAGCAGAGATCACCTCTGAGTAGGTGATATGTGACGGAGTAAAGCTGGAGTTTTTTGAGACGGTCTGCGTAGGGTATCTGTTTCACGCTGGAAATCCTCTTTGTGAGGTATTTCTGTGGCCTTTCCAATGGTCGTAGATGTCTTGTGAGGTACATACCAAAAGGGGTGCTGTACTCTATAATGAGTCTAATGAGTGATGAGTAGAGGGTAACAATGACCTCTTTTTTCCTGGAGGAGAAACCTTTTTTGATGGTGTGCCATGTAGAAGGATTTCCTGACTACTGTGGTGATGTGATTATCAAAGGAGAGACTACTGTCCACCTGTGTCCCAAGGTCTCTAATTACACTTTCAGTGTTAAGTAGATTACCACCTATGTGGTAGCTCATGGGTACAGAGTTTTTACCAAAGGGGATGACAATGCACTTTTTGGCATTGAGCTTGAGGCCATGGCTTTGACACCAGGCATCTGTCTCAGTGAGGCCCTTTTGTAGGATGTCCACATCATTAGGAATTTCAGTTATAGCTCCTAGTTTTCAGTCATCTGCGAACATCATTAGCCAAAGACCTTCTATGTTACCCTGTACTTCAGAAAAGTAGATATCAAACAGGAGAGGACCCAGGTCTGAACCCTGTGGTACTCCACTTGTCACTGGTCTGAAGTCGGATTTGGAGTCTGCTACTTTTACAGTGTGGGTTCTATCAGTGAGCCAGTTGGTAACCCGTCTTGTGACATAGGGATTTATTTTTATTTATTTATTTAGTTATTTATTTAACATTTGTTAACCAGGCTAGTCTAACTGGAGACATCTCCATTTTCAGCAGAGGCCCGGGGAGAAAAGCTCCACAATTGCACATACAGTAAATACAAAACAAAAATGAAGAGAACAAAGTTTGATAGGATAAGTAAGTATAGTGCACAACATAAGAATTAAGTCCTGGTTTAGTAATACATATAATTAGCAGTTTTGGACTAATATGATAGGAAGTAAGAAAAAAAAAAAAGAACATGATAGATAAGAAAAGAGAAAGGAAAGTGTAAAAAATATAAGAACTACAATAATAGAGAGCAGGTATAGAGTAGGGAAGATAGAAAGGTGAGAGACTGCTGTGGCCATGGTTAGTCAGGATTGAGACAGGGGCACAGCCAGTGTTTTATTAGGTGTGTTTTTAGTTTTTGTTTAAAGAGAATAGGAGATGTGATGGAAGTGAGTTCAGTGGGAAGCTGATTCCAAGACTTACCAATGGTGTTGGAGAAAAGGGAGTCGCCAGCTGAGTTATTAGATTTACATATAGTAACTAGAAGTTTGTTAGAGGACCGAAGGGAATTGAGGTTTGTATAAGGGGTAAAGAGATTAGAGAGGATAGGTGTATTGTTAGGTTGGTAGAATATTCTATGGACAAAGGTAAGTTGAGAGAGTAATAGCATGTTGTGTAATTCTAGCCAGTGAAGTTGCTGTAGATTCAGACAGTGGTGAGTTCTATATTTGTTTCCGGTGACAAATCTAGCTATGTTATTAAGAGTGTTAGCTAACTTAGAGAGATTGTTTTTCTTGAGGTTAGTGTAAATGGGTGAAGCATAGAGAAGAGTAGAAATAAGATGAGAGTGGGCAAGTGTAGCTTTAGCATTGGGAGTTAATGTTTTAATCCTGTAGAGGGAGCCCAGTTTTCGATTGACTGTTTTAATGGTATTGTTAATATGAGTATCAAAAGTAAGGCTGTTATCTATAGTCACACCTAGCAGCTTAGTGGTAGAATCAGGGGATATAACAGTACCATTGCTAGAAGAGATAGAGAATTCTAGTGGGGGGGACCTAGAAGTAGGCTTAAATAGGAGGAGTTTGGTTTTTTTAGCATTCAAGAGTAAACAGCGTTTTAAGAACCATGTCTCAACTGTGTTGAAGATGTTTTGAGTAAGGGTTTGTAACTTAGAGGAAGTTTTTGAGCAGATAAGTGTGGAGTCATCAGCATATTGAATGCAAGTGGCTTGGGGTAAGGCCAATTGAAGGTCATTTATGAATAGAGAGAAAAGGAGAGGACCTAGAATAGAGCCCTGGGGAACATCAAGAGTGATAGGTAGCAGAGATGAGAGATTGTTACCCCAGAGGACAGCCTGCTTTCTATTGCTGAGGTAAGAGGCAAACCAGTGTATAGCCTTGGGTTCAAGAGAGATAGATTCCAGGATTTGTAGGAGTAGGGGATGGTTGACCATATCAAAAGCTTTGGAAAGGTCTATAAAGAGGGCTGAAGATAGGTTGTTATTGTTGGGATTTTTAAAGATATAATCAGTGAAGGAAAGGAGGGCAGTGGTAGTACTGTGAAAAGGCCTGAAACCATGTTGGCAATTGGACAGGATATTATGTTTAGTAAGGTGATTCATTAGTTGATGGTGTATGCATTTTTCCATAATCTTTGCTATTGGTGATAAGAGGGCTATGGGTCTATAATTGGAGTACTCATTGGAGTTGCCACCTTTATGTAGGGGGATGATGTATGAGATTTTCCAGATATCAGGAATGGTTTCTTCGCTAATAGTTCTGTTTATAAGGATGGATACAGGGTAGGCTATTATGGATGCTGCTTTTTGAAGGTATTCGGCAGGAAGTTGGTCGGCAGAGGGGTACAAGGTTTGAGTTTTTGGAGACATTTTTGGATAAAGGAGGTGGAGATAGGTTGTAGTTTAAAGGTAGTGAGATTAGTAGAAGTGGGATCAGGGATGGATGATTTATCTATGGAGAGGTGAGAGGCCAGAGAGTTAATGGTTTCAGTAAAGAAGGAGTTAAAGGTGTTGGCAGTTTCTAGGGTTGTGTGTTTTTCTGACTCAGAGGGGGAGGGAGTAGTAGTCTTTCCAGGGTGAATATGTTTATTTAAGGTTGCCCAAAATTGTTGTGGTTTATTAGTATTAATTTGTTGGAGATTACTATAATAGTTTATTTTGTCACAGATTATGGCTTTTTTGGTAGAATTTCTCAATTGCCTAAAGATCAGTTGATCAGAAGGAGATTTACTAGATCTCCATTTTGTCCAAGATTTATTTCTGAGTAACATTTTTTGTCTTGTTTCTTTAGTTAGCCAGGGGGCTGGTTTAGTTTTAACTCTGATGGTACGTTCTGGTGCATGATTGTCAAGGATTGATAAGAATCTGGAATTGAAATATTCAACAGCATCTGCGAGTGCGAGAGTTTTTAGGGGGTTCCAGTTGCAGGCATTTAGTTCAGATAAGAAGAGGATAAGGTGAGGTCTTAAGGGCTGGGTTGTTAGTGGTAGTAGTCTTTAGTCTTATGATATAGGTTAGGTAGTGGTCACTAATGTTATCAGGTAAGGTACCTGCAAGGTAGGATTGTTGTTGTTTGTTAATTAGAATCCAATCTAGTATGCTTTCTTTGTTGCTAGGTTTGTTGATCCTGGTAGTGGTGTTAATTATTTGAGAATAGCCATGCAGATTAATATGGGTGGTGGGGTTATCTGAGTTAATTAAGGACCAGTCGAGGTTTAGGTCTCCTAATATGATAGTTTCTTGGGGGTAATTTGAAGACGTCCAACTAAGGATGTTTTCGATTATAGTAGTGTTATTTCCGGGGGGTAGGTAGATACAAATTATAAAGATTTATTTATTTGGGTTAATTTGCAATTTTGCCAAAAGAAGTTCAGCCTTGGTATCCACTTGAGGTTCATAGGGAACTAAGGATATGTGAAGTTTTGTCTTAAATAGCAGGGCTACACCCCCACCTCTGTGGGTATTTCGATCTTGTCTCACAATGTTATAACCTGGGGGAATGATTTCATTATCTTTAGTGCAGGGTTTTAGCCAGGTTTCTGTAAGACAGAGAATATCGAAGGAGTGAAGATCAAGAAGAGAATGGAGATGTGTGATTTTGTTGTTAACACTTTGTATGTTCAGGTGTCCTATAGCTAATGCATTAGATTGAGAGGTAAGGGATGGGAGGGAGGGGCTAAAAATAGTAGGTCTGGCATCAAGAGAGGTAGCTCTGGGCCCAGGGTTGGGATGTATGTCACCATCTATTAGGGTAGAAGGGTTAAACTGGAATCGTGGTAAGAAGGAGAAGTTTGTAAGGTATTTTATTCTTTTTGAAGAGAGGGTATATAGTTTAATATGTGAGAGTCGATGATATTTGGCAGGGAGATAGGAAGGGGTGGATGTAATATTTGAGTGAGATAATGTTAATGTAGAAAGATTTGAGGCTGTTTGCTTATGAGGGTAGTGAATGTGGTTTATGGATTTGTCTTCAAATGATGTAAGGATGTAAGGTAGTGAGACAGCTAGTGAAGAAATAAGTAAGAGTGACAGTTTACCTAGGATATTTCTAGTTGTACTGTTCATGTAATGGGGTTTGCTGTTTTTAGATGGCATCTTGAGGTGAGGAGCAAGGATCTTAGAGTAGAGGTAGTTATATAGGATTGGTATAGGAGAAAGGGAAAGTAAATTGTTGTGAGGTAGAAGGCTATAGGATTTGGACAGGGTGACTGTACAAGAGAGTAATGAGGGTGGGAGGGCAATGGTAAGGTGAGGTTATGTTGATGAAGATTGGTAGGTGGGATAGGGTAGAGCAGTAGGGGGTGTGGCTAGTGATGTATAAGTGTAGGGATACGTGGGGTGGGTGGGATAAGGGGGTAGGGAGGGGAGCGAAGTGGGGCAGAAACAACTACTGGAGAAAGCGTAGCCAATCAGTCCAGGAGGAGAGCCGGAGCACCAAGAAGCTTGGCAAGGTAGGAAATACAGTCTGGGTGAGGAGATAGGAGGAGAAGAGTAGGGGCTAGTAGGAGAATCAGCAAGGTAATAGGTGAGAAAAATAGAAGAAAAGATAAAATTATTGGGCTAAGAAATTAAACGGGGGGGAGACAGTGAGGGCACAAAGCTGTGTTATACTGCCACCTAGTGGGCAGAATGTAAGATGCAGAAAGTACCCTAGGCAAGGGATGGAAAGGTGATGAAAGAAATGGTAGAAACAGGGGTAGGACTATTAGGTGATACTAGGCCCGGGAGAGGAGTCTGGCTGCTGGAATACCTGATTCAGAGGCAAAACAAAATGTACAAGCCAATGAACAAGCAATTTCATACAGGATGAGCCAAATGTTCAAACATACTTTGTTAATTAATTGTAGTAGCAGGTGAAAAATCAGTGGGGTAGTAGTAGAGACAGACGGTCCAAATTGGCCAAAGCCTGAGGTAGTTCAGGAGGTCCTTAGAGGCCAGGTATGTTCAGTAGAGGAAGGCCGTGGATAGATTGCTAGGAATGCGAAGAGGTAAGAGAGAGAGGATGTTAAAAATGTAATAACTTAACAAAGGACTTATTTTACACAGTTGAGATTAGGTAGTACAGTACTTCTGCAAAATAGTTAAAAAGCTGTAGTAATACTTTCTAAGAGAAGTTACACTAAGGATTAGGAGAAAAAACATTCAGTTCAGATGTAAAAACGAGCAAACTGAAAAAGACTCATGTAACATACAACAGTTCTAGCAGTACTTAAAACTTCTTGTAACTCGTCAGAGGTATGCACAATAAAAGGATAGGTGTAACATTTTAAACTAGTCAGGAACTAAAACAGCTTCAATCATCAGTTTTACACAGTTTCAAAGCATAGGTGTTACTGGAAAACAGTGCTAGCAAGCCAATGATGAAAATAAGGTCGTTTAGAAAGATTTAGACAAAGCTGCAGTACACTTAACCTTATCACGACAATATGCAGAGGAAACACATGCTCAAACTACTCTAGGAAAATACATGCATATACCCCCGATTAGGATTCACTGGCTGGGACTAAGCATGCTGTTCAGCCCCCGTAATTACATTCAATGGGGGGGGAAAGTAAGCGTAGTGCTAATGTAGCAACAGGGAGTTGAAAGCTCGCTTACAGAACTACGCAGTCCTGGCCACATGGACGGACCCAAAGCTAAGGTCGCTGATAGGGTGTTAACAGTTAAATTAGTGGGTATAAAACAATAATTAGTTCCCTCAACAAAATTAAACTGTAAAGCCAGGTAGAACACTTATCGGTAGTCACTGGAGATTAGCGAGTGAGGTAGTCAGCACGCTCAACATAGTACGACTATCTTGACTCGTACAATTCCCTAGGCTAACAAATTGAGACTCAAGTCGCTAAGACTAAATAGAGTTATAATTATCCCGCTATACACAGTACGCTAAAGACACCCCTATAATTGCTAAACTACCAGGTTATCCAAGAGCAGCGCTATCTACTAAAGGTACTAGCAGTGCCGTATTAATAAATTGAGGGGAGGATGCGCAATATATTTCCTTCAGGTAACAAGCTAGAGTGAGCAGGACTCTGCAAGTCGCAAAAACATCATAGAGCTAAGTAATAGCGCTAGGCTATAACATGCAAATGGCTTCAAAGTATCTGCAACAGTAGAGATATACCAGGAACGATAATCACAGTAAATGTTGTAAAATACAAGGGGGGCACCAGAAACACAAAATACTCCAAAGCATTAAAATTGCCACCAAGGCGCAATACTACTTAGCGGTATAAATGCCACAACTATAGAGAGGAGAGCATCAACAGAGTAAATATCATATATTGGAGGAAAGACAAAATATTTATATAACACTTGAAGAGACTTACAGGTTGTAGATATCCTCTGGGTTCAGGAGCATGCAGCAGCCAGGGACTAGAAAGATAGTAAAGGAAAGGCGCCGCTGAGGTCACCTCCTTATAAGCCGTAGGGGCAAGAAATGAGGTGGGAAAATGGGAGGGGACAACAAAAAACAGAGGGGGCAGGTAGAAAAAAAGGGAGGGCAAAGAAACCAAAGGATGGTGTGCAAGGAGGGGAGGTACCTACAAGGTACTTTGGGAGATTCAAAACTATCTTAAGGTAAACCTGGGAAAGGAAGAAGTGGAGTAGGTAAGCTAGAGGAAGGAAAAGTGAAAGCAAGGATATAAGTAGAGAGAGATAAGAGTCTATGGAGAAACAACTACTGGAGAAAGCGTAGCCAATCAGTCCAGGAGGAGAGCCGGAGCACCAAGAAGCTTGGCAAGGTAGGAAATACAGTCTGGGTGAGGAGATAGGAGGAGAAGAGTAGGGGCTAGTAGGAGAATCAGCAAGGTAATAGATGAGAAAAATAGAAGAAAAGATAAAATTATTGGGCTAAGAAATTAAACGAGGGGGAGACAGTAAGGGCACAAAGCTGTGTTGTACTGCCACCTAGTGGGCAGAATGTAAGATGCAGAAAGTACCCTAGGCAAGGGATGGAAAGGTGATGAAAGAAATGGTAGAAACAGGGGTAGGACTATTAGGTGATACTAGGCCGGGAGAGGAGTCTGGCTGCTGGAATACCTGATTCAGAGGCAAAACAAAATGTACAAGCCAACGAACAAGCAATTTTATACAGGATGAGCCAAATGTTCAAACATACTTTGTTAATTAATTGTAGTAGCAGGTGAAAAATCAGTGGGGTAGTAGTAGAGACAGACGGTCCAAATTGGCCAAAGCCTGAGGTAGTTCAGGAGGTCCTTAGAGGCCAGGTATGTTCAGTAGAGGAAGGCCGTGGATAGATTGCTAGGAATGCGAAGAGGTAAGAGAGAGAGGATGTTAAAAATGTAATAACTTAACAAAGGACTTATTTTACACAGTTGAGATTAGGTAGTACAGTACTTCCGCAAAATAGTTAAAAAGCTGTAGTAATACTTTCTAAGAGAAGTTACACTAATGGTCAGGAGAAAAACATTCAGTATAGATGTAAAACGAGCAAACTGAAAAAGACTCATGTAACATACAACAGTTCTAGCAGTACTTAAAACTTCTTGTAACTCGTCAGAGGTATGCACAATAAAAGGATAGGTGTAACATTTTAAACTAGTCAGGAACTAAAACAGCTTCAATCATCAGTTTTACACAGTTTCAAAGCATAGGTGTTACTGGAAAACAGTGCTAGCAAGCCAATGATGAAAATAAGGTCGTTTAGAAAGATTTAGACAAAGCTGCAGTACACTTAACCTTATCACGACAATATGCAGAGGAAACACATGCTCAAACTACTCTAGGAAAATACATGCATATACCCCCGATTAGGATTCACTGGCTGGGACTAAGCATGCTGTTCAGCCCCCGTAATTACATTCAATGGGGGGAAAAAGTAAGCGTAGTGCTAATGTAGCAACAGGGAGTTGAAAGCTCGCTTACAGAACTACGCAGTCCTGGCCACGTGGACGGACCCAAAGCTAAGGTCGCTGATAGGGTGTTAACAGTTAAATTAGTGGGTATAAAACAATAATTAGTTCCCTCAACAAAATTAAACTGTAAAGCCAGGTAGAACACTTATCGGTAGTTACTGGAGATTAGCGAGTGAGGTAGTCAGCACGCTCAACATAGTACGACTGTCTTGACTCGTACAATTCCCTAGGCTAACAAATTGAGACTCAAGTTGCTAAGACTAAATAGAGTTATAATTATCCCGTTATACGCAGTACGCTAAAGACACCCCTATAATTGCTAAACTACCAGGTTATCCAAGAGCAGCGCTATCTACTAAAGGTACTAGCAGTGCCGTATTGATAAATTGAGGGGAGGATGCGCAATATATTTCCTTCAGGTAACAAGCTAGAGTGAGCAGGACTCTGCAAGTCGCAAAAACATCATAGAGCTAAGTAATAGCGCTAGGCTATAACATGCAAATGGCTTCAAAGGATCTGCAACAGTAGAGATATACCAGGAACGATAATCACAGTAAATGTAAAATACAAGGGGGGCACCAGAAACACAAAATACTCCAAAGCATTAAAATTGCCACCAAGGCGCAATACTACTTAGCGGTATAAATGCCACAACTATAGAGAGGAGAGCATCAACAGAGTAAATATCATATATTGGGGGAAAGACAAAATATTTATATAACACTTGAAGAGACTTACAGGTTGTAGATATCCTCTGGGTTCCGGAGCATGCAGCAGCCAGGGACTAGAAAGATAGTAAAGGAAAGGCGCCGCTGAGGTCACCTCCTTATAAGCCGTAGGGGCAGGAAATGAGGTGGGAAAATGGGAGGGGACAACAAAAAACAGAGGGGGCAGGTAGAAAAAAAAGGGAGGGCAAAGAAACCAAAGGATGGTGTGCAAGGAGGGGAGGTACCTACAAGGTACTTTGGGAGATTCAAAACTATCTTAAGGTAAACCTGGGAAAGGAAGAAGTGGAGTAGGTAAGCTAGAGGAAGGAAAAGTGAAAGCAAGGATATAAGTAGAGAGAGATAAGAGTCTATGGAGAAACAACTACTGGAGAAAGCGTAGCCAATCAGTCCAGAATGAGAGCCGGAGCACCAAGAAGCTTGGCAAGGTAGGAAATACAGTCTGGGTGAGGAGATAGGAGGAGAAGAGTAGGGGCTAGTAGGAGAATCAGCAAGGTAATAGGTGAGAAAAATAGAAGAAAAGATAAAATTATTGGGCTAAGAAATTAAACGAGGGGGAGACAGTGAGGGCACAAAGCTGTGTTATACTGCCACCTAGTGGGCAGAATGTAAGATGCAGAAAGTACCCTAGGCAAGGGATGGAAAGGTGATGAAAGAAATGGTAGAAACAGGGGTAGGACTATTAGGTGATACTAGGCCGGGAGAGGAGTCTGGCTGCTGGAATACCTGATTCAGAGGCAAAACAAAATGTACAAGCCAATGAACAAGCAATTTCATACAGGATGAGCCAAATGTTCAAACATACTTTGTTAATTAATTGTAGTAGCAGGTGAAAAATCAGTGGGGTAGTAGTAGAGACAGACGGTCCAAATTGGCCAAAGCCTGACGTAGTTCAGGAGGTCCTTAGAGGCCAGGTATGTTCAGTAGAGGAAGGCCGTGGATAGATTGTTTGTTAATTAATTGTAGTAGCAGGTGAAAAATCAGTGGGGTAGTAGTAGAGACAGATGGTCCAAATTGGCCAAAGCCTGAGGTAGTTCAGGAGGTCCTTAGAGGCCAGGTATGTTCAGTAGAGGAAGGCCGTGGATAGATTGTTTGTTAATTAATTGTAGTAGCAGGTGAAAAATCAGTGGGGTAGTAGTAGAGACAGACGGTCCAAATTGGTCAAAGCCTGAGGTAGTTCAGGAGGTCCTTAGAGGCCAGGTATGTTCAGTAGAGGAAGGCCGTGGATAGATTGTTTGTTAATTAATTGTAGTAGCAGGTGAAAAATCAGTGGGGTAGTAGTAGAGACAGACGGTCCAAATTGGCCAAAGCCTGATGTAGTTCAGGAGGTCCTTAGAGGCCAGGTATGTTCAGTAGAGGAAGGCCGTGGATAGATTGTTAATTAATTGTAGTAGCAGGTGAAAAATCAGTGGGGTAGTAGTAGAGACAGACGGTCCAAATTGGCCAAAGCCTGAGGTAGTTCAGGAGGTCCTTAGAGGCCAGGTATGTTCAGTAGAGGAAGGCCGTGGATAGATTGTTTGTTAATTAATTGTAGTAGCAGGTGAAAAATCAGTGGGGTAGTAGTAGAGACAGACGGTCCAAATTGGCCAAAGCCTGAGGTAGTTCAGGAGGTCCTTAGAGGCCAGGTATGTTCAGTAGAGGAAGGCCGTGGATAGATTGTTTGTTAATTAATTGTAGTAGCAGGTGAAAAATCAGTGGGGTAGTAGTAGAGACAGACGGTCCAAATTGGCCAAAGCCTGAGGTAGTTCAGGAGGTCCTTAGAGGCCAGGTATGTTCAGTAGAGGAAGGCCGTGGATAGATTGTTTGTTAATTAATTGTAGTAGCAGGTGAAAAATCAGTGGGTAGTAGTAGAGACAGACGGTCCAAATTGGCCAAAGCCTGAGGTAGTTCAGGAGGTCCTTAGAGGCCAGGTATGTTCAGTAGAGGAAGGCCGTGGATAGATTGTTTGTTAATTAATTGTAGTAGCAGGTGAAAAATCAGTGGGGTAGTAGTAGAGACAGACGGTCCAAATTGGCCAAAGCCTGAGGTAGTTCAGGAGGTCCTTAGAGGCCAGGTATGTTCAGTAGAGGAAGGCCGTGGATAGATTGAGGTTGTAGATATCCTCTGGGTTCAGGAGCATGCAGCAGCCAGGGACTAGAAAGATAGTAAAAAAAAAAGAGAGGAGTACCTAGTTTAGTGAGTTTATCTATAATTCCATAGTGGGGGATGGTGTCAAAAGCCTTGGCAAGATCTAGATAGGCTGTGTGAACCACCTTACCCTCTTCTATGACTTTGGTGACTGCTTCAGAGAAGTCTGTTAGATTTAGGAGACATGATCTCCCTTTACAAACCTAAACTGGGTGGGGTCCAGAGTTTGGAGATTACCAATGTTTATAAGTTCCATGATAGGTTCCATGGCCTTGCAGACTAGGCTCGTTAGGCTAATGGGGCAGTAGTTCCTGGGGTCTGTAATGGCTCCCCCTTTGTGGAGTCGGATAGCCATCGCTGTGCGCCATTCAGTGGGCACAAAGCCTGAGGTGAGGATATGATTGAACATGGTGCTTAGGTGGGGTGCCAGTTTATTCTGTAGTTCATGTAGAATGCAGCCTGGGATGTTGTCAGGTCCCATGGATGCTGTGTTCTTGGTTTTGAGGAGTGTGGTTTTTACCTGTGCAGCTGTGAGTACAGGAACTTTGCATTCTTCTGGTATAGAGATGGGCCCTTTACAGGGTGGGGGGGGGGGGTAAAGTTAGCACTGAACCTATCTGCCAGGATGTTGGCAATATCAGTTGGTTCTGTATATTTAGTGCCATTGTGCTGTAACTCAGAGCAGATCTGAGTGTTGCCATTGAGATTCTTGACATAACTATAGAATTCTTTGTGGTTGTCTTTAGAATCAGTGGCAATTTTGTTTTCGTAACTAGCTTTGGAGGATTTTATGAGGGATCTCAGCTTCTTACTGAGGCTGACCAGGGAGTTCCTCCAATCATGGGATTTTACTCTTTTTTGCAACAGTTTCTTTCTACTGTTGAAGAGTTTGTTTATGGCAGGGGACCACCAGATTGGCTTCCTTTTTTTGGAGGATAGCATCTTGGTTCTGTTAGGGATAGCACAATCCATGCACTCGTGTAAGTGCTTATAAAGTGCATTTGTGTAGGATTCAGCAGTCGCACCTCTATTGTCCGTCTGCATGGGTGTCATGAAGTTTGCCACTTCTGTCTTAAGAAGCATGAAGTTGGCTTTGGAGAAAATGTTTATGGTGATTTCCCTAATGGGGGTGGGGGGGTGGGGGGATGTGGATGTCTAGGCTGATTAGCTTGTGGTCGGATCTGACCAACAAGGAATTGACCTGTGGTGTGGATCACCAGTCGACCATGTTGGTAATGACCACGTATAGGATATTGCTGCACCTGGTGGGGGTGTGGATAAGTTGATCCAAGGCGCTGGAATTTATGAATTCCAGAAAACATTGAGCAAAATAGTTGGTACATGAGTAGTTTTCCCAGTTAATGGTCAGGTAGTTGAAATCGCCCATTATTAGGGTGTTGGGTTGTACCCTAATATTTTCCAGTATATAAAGAAATGAGGAGTTGGAATCCTGGGGCATAGTGGGGGTATTATACCAGGAACAGACCAAAAGTATGAGGTAAAAATCTGGATATTCTGTTGAAGTCTGGACAGATGAGACATACGCTGTTGACTGAAATTCCATAATGGTTAGTATACGTGAAACAGTAAGAGAAAACGGAATAGCTTCATAAGGAAGGAAATCATGGACTGGGCTTGAAAAATGTGATAATGTGATATACAGGAAAAATGACTATGACATGTGACTATTGCAGTATTTACAAGTGACAAGTGACATGTTTCAATAAGGTACCTTTACCCAACAGGCAAAACTGCTCACTATTTTGGGTAATTATTAGCCTTACCTAATGGATATAAGGTCATTAACTGTAGAAGAATAAATACAAATAGGCTAAATGAATAATTCCCAAGTATAGTAATTATAAATCTGTATATTTTATATAAACCATATATTATATAGTATAACTATATAGTTTCAATGTGGTATCAGTAGAGCTGGCAGCCCAAAACTATATCAGATAAGTAATCCAGTGTTGCACACCAGTTACTGTAAATACCATAACATTTAATCAGTAACAGTGTTCGGTAAGAGACTGGCATCCCAGGTCTTGATAATAATTATATCACCCATTCTTGCTGGAAGTGTCTGATTAGCCCATTTGTTTCCCACATCACAGAGGCAGTGGGTAGTATGGAATAGGCAACTTACCCAGCCAGTGAGGTAGCCTCCCCTGACCCATGGAGCATCCCTCCCTCTCCAACCTTTGGTGGCTGACTAAGATTTACTCACTTGATTCATACTGTAGGAGCTACTTCCACATATTCACTTGAATTGTATGCACACAGGCAGTGCTTGCTCAAAGACACATGTTCCACATGTACAACATACAGTCATCCCTTGAGTTGTCACCCACTTGGTGAACTAGGGGCACTTCCCTTGCCCTAAGATGGGTAAGGCAGCAGCAGCTGCTCACATCCATCCTCTCCAGCTAGGTCTTATAGGTGCCTGAGACATGGACTAAGTTCTTGTCATCTGCATAATAGTCATGGCTTTGTCCCAGTGTATCATATAGATGATAAGCAGCTGTGATCTTGATAGTACAGCTTTTCAATTGTTCATGTCTCGATCAATCATAGATACTGTGTTTAAGGAGTCCAACGACTCACTGACAAATAATTCGCCACTCACCACTTCACTATTGTAAACCAAACTGGTATTTGGCAGAACTGTCACAAAGTGGGTACTTCCTCTTTAGAAAAAAATACAAAAAATACAAAAATGCTATAGAGGTTGTAATTGTTCTGCCTTACCGGAAGTCTAGAAAATGTGTGAGAACTTTGCTCCCATGCAAAACAACTACATTCAGAAATGTCTATTTTTATCAAATGCAAATTGTTAGTTTTGTGGCTGAGAAAAAATATTAGGGGAATTACAGTATCAGATATATTACAAACATGTTACTCATACAGGGTGAGTGAGAATATAAAGTATTTCTGTTGCTAGCTTGGTAACGTTTGTCTAGCTGCTTTGTGCTATGCTATGTGATAGTTCACTCTAGTGAATAGATTCAAAGACAACTGCAACAACTTAAGTAATAAAAAGTACCAGAAAACCTTTCTTACTGAAATGAAGTTGCAGGAGAATTATAAGGCAGAGACCGTGTGTGGAAAAGAGCAGTAAGACTAACTCAAAAGTGTAGAAAAGCATAGCATCATAGAAATTAAAAAGCAAGCATTTTGTACCCACCCTCATAATGTACAAGGACAAAGCAAGTCAGGGTAGGTATGAAGTTGTAGATGCCCATGCAGTCTTCAAGTTTTAGCTTAAATTATATGAGGGTATCACTGCTTAGAAAACAATGGAGGTTAATTTCAGAAATGGGGTAAATGTTGGGGAATAAATCTGTTCCTCTAGTGTGTTTTATTTATATGTAGATGGAGATAGGTGTTCTTGGAGTGTTTGTCTTTTGTGATGTAATAGATCAAGGAGAACTGGATCTTAAAGGCACAAAATGTAAGACATAGATCTCTGTGTAAGAGTCTATATGATATCAGTTATAGACAGGGATTCAAGTCTGCAGTGGTACCTATGGGTTTTCAGACAAGTACTTCTTTCTTTTCTTTAGTTAGGAATCACTGGGGTATTTTTATTTCTATGATGTGCCTGGATAGGTACATACCAAAAGGGGCATTATACTCTATAATGGGTCTAATTAGAGTGGAGTAAATAGGGATGATAACTTCATTCAACCTAGATAAGGATTTCTTAACCACAGATACCACATCATAGTCAAAGAAGAGAAAGTTGCTGACCACAGTGCTAGGATCCCTGACTACCATATATGTCTAGAGTGAGGTGCTTATTCTATTGCGAGACGGAGATAAGAATGTTCTACTAAATATGAGACTGATGCATGTTTTAATATTTAATTTTAGTCTTTATTCAGTACACCACTGGTTTATAAGGATTAGTTTGTGCTGTACAGATACTACATTGAAGAGTGAGCAAGCAATATCAGCCAACTTACAATCATCTGCAAACTTTGTTTGCCATATCACTAGGTTTACAGTTTGAAGAAAAGAGAAGTTTGTACCAGAAAGCAGAGGTCCCAGAGCTAAGCCCTTTGGTATAGCACTAGTTACTTTCCTGATTATTGGAAAGGCACCTGTCCCTTTAATGGTGTGAGTTTTGTCTTTCAGTAAGTTTCCAAGCTACCTTATCACATAAAGGTCTACATTTAGGTCTCTTAGTTTATTTAAAATGCCAGTATGGAGGATGGTATCAAATGCCTTGGCTAGATCCAAACAGACTGTGTGAACCAAATAACCACTGTCCACTGCCTCTGCGACCCTTTTTGAAGTAGTTTACTGCATTAAGTAGGCAAGAGGTCTCTGACAAATCCAAACTGCTGAAGACCTTCACTCAAGAACCTCTTTTTGTACTTAAATTAGCAGTATTCCTCCTCCTCCTCCTCACTTTCTTATTGGCACCTCTCAGTTCCTTCTCCCTCTCTGTCCTTCATATGCAAATTTTGTACTTACTAATCATTCCAATATATCCCTCTATTGTATCTGTGTATATACAGCACCACACTACTTAGCAGTGCCTATTAACAGTCTCTTACTATCCCTCCTTATTTTTCAATATTTTGTACATGCAAGTCATTCTAATATATTCTACTATTGTATGTATGTATATATGTTATTATACAACGACCCCCCATTAATATTCAAAAACGTGCGCGCTGGTCAGCGTGCATGTTGTAAATCAGTTATAGTAATGGAAAAAGGTCCAGTCGCCCGGACTTTTTCCATTACTATAACTCTTTTTTTAAGCAACAGAGAATGCAAGATCAACGTTGCTTCATATTGTCTCGCTATGTTAAACGAGTTTAACATAGCGAGACAGCTTTAAAAAAAGCAACGGAGATTCTCTGTTGCTTTTTTTAAAGCTGTCTCGCTATGTTAAACTCTTTTAACATAGCGAGACAGTTTGTAAAAAGCAACGGAGATCTTACTTTCCCCGTTGCTTTTTTCAAAACTGTCTCACTATGTTAAACCCATTTAACATAGCGAAACAGTTTGTAAAAAGCAACAGAGATCTTGCTTTCTCCATTGCTTTTGCCCACAGCTCTGATGTACTGCGTAGGCATACGCATGCGCAGTACATCAGAACTGCCGCAGAATACCAGACAGCGGCGGAAGGGCAGTAAGGAGGCATGATACAATGCCATTATTTAAGAAAAGTAATTATTTTTTTTCTTAAATAATGTCATTGTATAATAGCAATAACCCACTTCTGGGTGTGGGTAATGCTGGATTTACCCACGGTTGGCTTTGTTTGGCCACTCGTGCTTCGCCCTCGTGAACAAACCACACCAACCGTGGGTAAATCCAGCATTACCCACACCCAGGCATGGGTTATTGCTATACTATACTATCTTTAATGTCTTCCACTTGTTTAGTATTTCTTACATCCATCTCAGAAGAGTTTCTGTGCTATGGATACGCTGTCAGTTTGGTATAGTAAGTTTGCCTTATAGGCTCAGATCACACCTGAAAAGTATCTTTGGACCATTTTGTTCATCCAGTCAGGAAATGTATGCAAAAATAAAAAAAAAAAAGTGGAAAGAAAGATGAGCTTTTTGATATTATAGATTATGAATTCAAATATGATAGGATCCATGGCCTTGCAGATTAGATACTATGTAGGCTTCTGGGTCTGTAGCTCCTAGGATCTAAGGTGCCTTCCCCTCCTTATAAAAAAGTATCATAACAACTGTTTTCAGAGTTTCAGGATCAAACCCTAAGACTAAGTTTAAGTTATAAAAATTCATGAGGAAGTGACACTAATTTATTAGATATCCAGGTAGATTGTCAGGACCATGGAAGTTGTATTTTTGTTTTCTTACACATTTTTGATTTCTTACATTACAGTTAGGACATGTTCCTTTAAGATCTTGAGGGTTTAAAGGATATGCAGAATTGCAATAAGCATTTCTGGGGAAAAGTTTACAATAACTTACAGGTTCATAGATAAGTACTAGGACAGCTGCCCTTGCAGACCATTTTAAGTCTAGTTAGTTTCCCTTTTTGTGCTCAAAATAACTTGTCCCATTTTGTTATAGATTGGTCTTACCCAGCCAATGGCTGATAATATATTACCCCTAATGAGAATAACGGGGATCATACCATAGGTAATTTGAGGGGACTCATGCATGGGATAAAGCATTTAGGAGCTGCATCTGTCCATTAGTAGTACAGGAGGCAGTCCTGGGGTAAATTTTCTGCTTCCCATCCACAGGTCTAAGTTGCTGTTGAAAATGGAATGGGATAAACTTTGTTTTATGTGGATGGGGAGTCTGTTCAGTAGCAGTAGTATCCTCTGCGAAATATACCTGTCCCTCCAAACCATTCTGTTGTTGCTGCAGAACTTATCACCAAGTTTATTTGCTATGCCTTTCAGTTCAGAGTGAGGATGTCGTTTTGGATAAATTCTAAAGACTGCTGGGTGTTTCTTAATGTTCAGATGTAATTAAGGAAGGCTTTATAATTGTATTTATTTTATTTTTATTTTACATTTGTTGACCGGGCTAGTCTAACTGGATACATGTCCATTTTCAGTAGAGGCCCGGGGATAAAAGCTTCACATAAAAAAACAAGAACAAACAAAACATTACAACTTCAGTTACAGTTCACTTGTCAGACAGAACAGGTGTTACATGGTAACTTAGCATTAACGATAGATAATAGCAAATAAAATAGAAAATCCATTTTTTTGTTGTTGACCAAACAATAGTAGAAGAAAAGATTATTCAGAAGGATGTGGGAGATTCACAAAAGAAAGTTATAAATATGGCACAGGAGAATAGAATAGTTATAAACAAAACTAGGAGAATTAGTTAAGGGCAGTGACTTAGCTATAAGGCAGTGAAATAACCATACCGTCTTTCAAGGGTATAATAAGTTCAACTTATAAGGTAGTGGTCTTAAAGTGGCTATAAAGTGAGTAGTAAATTGGTGCTATAACCTAGGATAACAGGAAGAGAAATCTTAGTCAGGGTTAGTGCAAGGACATAGCCAGTGGGTTGTAAGGTATAATTTGAGTTTCTTTTTGAATAGTGTAGTTGAAGAAGAGATGTGAGTTCAACAATAAGAAGGTCCCAACTTTTTCCCACAGTGTTAGAGAAAGGGGAATCTCCTGCTTTATTGTTGGGTTTTTGTTTAGATACTAGTAGTTTATTTGCTGAGCTTAAGTTTGTGAGATTTTATATGGGTTGATTAGACTCATGAGAAATGGTGTATTACCTGGATGATGAAGAGTTTTATGGGCAATAATCAGTTGGTGGAACAGAATTTGATTACGCAGTTCTAGCCAACACAGTTGTTTCAGATTTTGGCAGTGCTGGGTTCTGAAAGGGGAGCTGGTAGCAAATCTGGCAATGTTATTGTAGGAGATTGCCAGCTTGTTGAGGTTGCTTTTAGATAGATTTGTGTATATAGGAGAGGCATAGAAGAGAGTTGAGATAAGGTGGGTGTGGGCAATAGTATTTCTAGCTATGGGAGTAAGGAAGGGTTTAATTCTATAGAGGGAGCTTAGTTTTTGGTTAACTGATTTTATTGTGGTATTGATATGAGTATCATAGTTAAGGTTGTGGTCAATAGTTACTCCTAAGAGTTTGGTGGTAGTGTCTTGAGATATGACTGTGCCATTATTAGATTTAATAATGAGGTCAATTGGGCTGGACTTTTGTGTAGGAGTAAAGAGCAATAGTTTAGTCTTTTTAGGGTTAAGGAGAAGACAACGCTGTAAAAAACATTCTTCTACTAGTTCAAAGACATGTTGGGTGAGGGACTGCAGTTCAGATGGACCTGTAGCTGAGCATATTAATGTGGAGTCATCTGCATATTGAATGCATGTAGCTTGGGGGATACTTATAATTAGATCATTTATAAATATGGAGACTAGAAGAGGGCCCAAAATAGAAGATTGGGGTACACCAAGGGTGACAGGAAGATGGGTGGATAGACTGTTGTCCCAAAGCACTGTTTGTTGCCTGTTATCTAAGTAGGACTTGAACCACTGAAGTGCTTGAGTATCAAGTGAGAGGGACTTAAGAATATTCAACAGTAAGTCATGGTTAACTATGTTGAATGCTTTTGAGAGATCAATAAAGATTGCAGAGGACGGGGTGTTATTGTTACAGTTTTTGTTAATGTGGTCAAAAAATGATAGGAGGGCAGTAGTGATGCTATGGAAGGTTCTAAAGCCATGCTGAGAGCTAGCTAATAGTCTATTTTGGAGAAGGTGGTCTAACAGTTGACAGTGAATGCATTTCTCCCTGATTTTAGCTATGGGAGAGCGAAGGGCAATTGAACGAAAGTTAGAAAGTTCTGTTGAGTTGCCACCTTTGTGTAGGGGGATTATATGGGAGACTTTCTATATGGATGGAATGGTACCTTCTGTTATGGTTCTGTTTATTAGGACAGAAATAGGGTAAGCTATTTGCAGATATTTAGCAGGTAAGAGGTCAGCAGAAGGGGTAGAAGGTTTGAGTTTTTGAAGAAGGTTACAGATGAGGGATGTAGGGACAGGTTGTAGTTGGAAAGTAGGTGGAGAGTTAGTTAAGGAGGTGGGTAGATTAGAGGATACAGGAGGTAGAGAGTTAGCAAGTGACTAGATGGCATCAGTAAAGAAGATATTGAAGGTATCAGCAATTTGTTTGGGAGTCTCTTGAGAAATACCTGATGGGGTTGGTGTCTTAGAGTTGCCTGGATGTAGGAGCCTATTGATAACTGACCAGAATTTTTGTGGTCTGTGTTGATTGGATTGTTGAAGTTGAAAGTAGAAGTTTCTTTTATCTAATAATATTGATGCTTTAGTAGAATTTCGTAGCTGTTTAAATTTTAAATGATCAGATGGGTCTTTAGAAGTATGCCATTTGGCTCAAAATTTGTTTCTTAATAGAATTCTTTGCTTAGTTTCCTTAGTGATCCATGGAGCTGTTTTTGTACTGTTTCTAAGAGTACAAGAGGGGGCATTGTAGTTCAATATTTCTAGGAACTTAGAATTGAAGTATGCCACTGCTTCCTCTAGCTGGAAGTGTTTTAGGGGTGACCAGTTGCATACACTAAGTTCATTTCGGACGTGTTCAGGGTTGAAATGTTTATTGGAGCGAGTTGTTCTGAAAGTTGAAGGGTAAGGAATATTACTCGTTTGTCTAATTATACAAGTTAGTGAGTGATTGCTAATGTCATCTGGCAGGATGCCTGACATATATGTTGGGGAGTGAGTATTTATTAGAATCCAATCTAAGGTACTTTATTGGTAGATTTATGGATTCTGGTGGGTGAGGTGATAGTTTGGAGAAGCCTTGTAGGTTTATATGATTAGTTGGGTTATCAGTGTTACAGGTATTCCAGTCTATATTAAAGTCGCCTAGCAGTAAGGTTTCTTGTGGACAGTTATTGGAAAGACAACTAAGGAGAGTTTCTAGGGGGGTGATGTTATTACCTGGAGGAAAATATGAGCAAATAATGTAGATGGACTTACTAGTATTTAGTTGTAGCTTAGAGATGAAAATTTCAGTATTGGTATCAGATGGTGGGTGGGTATCTAGTAGGGTAACTTGGAGCTCTGCTTTTTATATTAAGGCTACGCCCGACCCTTCTTGTTAAGGTGATCCATTCTTAAAATACTATATCCTGGAGGGATGATTTCATAGTCTTGGGTTGCTGTTTTTTTCCATGTTTCAGTTAGGCATAGGATGTCAAAGTCATGAGCATCCAGTAAAGCATGAAGGTGAGTCACTTTATTATTTACACTTCGTATATTTAGGTGAGCTATGAAGAGGGAGTTGGGAGGTCTTGTAGGGGTGTGAAAAGAAGAAGGAAAGGGTCTAACTGAGTTAGGAGGACCATTATTGGTAAGGCCAGGATTGGGATGAATGTCACCATCCAGTAGGAGGTGTTGGTGTAATCTAAATGTGTGAATTAGGGAAAGATTCAGTATGTTATGGGTTCTCTTGACTTGGTAGTGTTTACAGGTAATATGAATAACTCTATGATACTTTGGGAGGAGATAGTTGGTTGTGGATGTTATGTTAATGTGTTTAAGGGTGGCTGATAAAGCTGGTAGGGATGTTTGTTTAGAGGGCTGGTGGGAATTAAAGTAGCTAAGATGTTCATAAGCAGTTGGGATATAGGGAAGGAAAAGAAAAGGAAGAATTGAGAATAGGAGTTGGGGTTTGAGGTATGCTGATATGGGTGAAATAGGCATTGCAATGAGGAAGTTGAAGGTAGAGAGTGAATAAGTGAGGTATGTTATGAAGTGGGAGGAGTGATGTAAAATGGCAGGAATACCTTTAATGAGATGTGGGCTGGGATTGGACAGAGGGGATGTGGGTGTGGCTAGAGAGGTATATGGCTAGGACCACTGGGGGTGGTTGGGAATTGGGGGTAGGGTATGGGAGCAGAGTGAGCCCGCAGGGTGAATGGAGTGTGTAGAGCCAAAGCAGAGGAGAAACCAGAGAGTGTATCAGTGAATCAAGGGAACAGAGCTGAGGAGAGTAGACTATGGGGAAGGCACTCAGAATTTGAGTTGAAAAGAGGTTTGCTAAAGACTAGAGGTTGAACAGGGCAGAGAAGTGTTTAAAGGGAATGGTGGCAGGAAATTCAGGTTGGAAACAGGGCTGTGTTATTTAAACAAAAGTATTGCTATACATTAGGGTACAGAGAAACAGCAGAAAATGTTGCCACCTAGAGACCAAATCAGGTATTTACAAGGCTAGATCTCAGGGACTTCAGGGTAAGTGCAAAGGGACTAGGAAGGTAGAGAGAGGGATCAAAAATCCATAGTAGGCTGCTAGCTGCTGCTCGCTGGGTAGTTAAACAAAAAATTCACAAGAAGATTATAATGGCTAAAATATAGCGAGGTATATCAATATTAAATCTGAAGCACAGATTAATATGACTATAAATGAAGCACAGCAGGCGTCCTTTAGAGATGTTCTTTCACGGGCGAAAAGCCACGCTGAGGACTGGGAGACACCTGGGGTGGAAAATAATTCAGCAGGGACGAAAACTTTAAGGAAAAGGTATAATAAAGGTACAGTTAGGTGGACATAAGTCTTCTGTATTCAGTTACAGTATGAAATGGAGGAATAGGGGGAGATGGGAGAAAGTGGGTACAAGTAGTGAGCTATCAAGGGAGAGAAATAAGAGAAGGGGAATACGTAGTAGGGAAAGTAGAGCAAAGAGAAATAAGGGAAGGGGAGAACGTATAAGGGAAAGCAGAGAATTTAACAGTGCACCATAGGTAAATGCAGCACAGTTCTAAACACTTTATCACAGGTCTGGAATAAGTCTAGTGACTAACACAGTACAAGCTTTCACAGTTTTGAACAGTTTATAGAAAATGTAAAGCAACCAAACAGTTACCAAAGTTCTGAACAATTAATAAAAAAGAATGTAAGGCAACCAAGCAGTTCTTTAGCGACTAAACATAGATGTTACACACAGCACGTTAACAGCTTAATTTATAGACAACTAGCAGTTAGACATTCCTTTGCTAAAACATAAATAAAACTTAAATGTCAGGGCAGCACGCAGCACATAAAACCCTTTGTGAGTCTATTTGAGAGGGAGCCGCAAAGGTAAAAAGTAGCTCACAAATATAGATGCTAATACAGTGTAACTACTGAAATCCAGTGGGGAATTGTTTGAAATGTAGCTCACAAATTTATACGCTACTACAGAGTAACTATTGAAATCCAGTGGGGAATTAATCAAAAGTAGCTCACAAAAGTAAACGCTAGTACAGCGTAACTATTGCGAACCAGCGGGGGAATTAATCAAGTGGGGAATTAGTCAGGACTGGCACCGCAAATAAATTACCACAGTGAGGGTCAGAGATGTTTGAAATTGGCTCAAAGAGCTGTGAAGCAGCGATGAGAACCGTTGGAATTCCTATAGTTTATAATTAGCTGCAGGTTCAGATATTAATTTGTGTTTTGACCATTCTGGGCTGTAGCTTTTAGGTATTGTAATCCTTTAAATAGTGTCTTTAATACATGTGGATTTAAATTTGTTATATGACCTTATTTTTTTCTATTTTGTTAAAGAGATTTATACTGGTGGACTACCAGGGTGGCTTGTTTTTGAATTTTACAGTATATTTAGTTCTAGTGGAGACTGACAGATTTATAAACTTTTCCAGGTAGGAGTAGAATTCCATGGAGACTGGTAAAATTGCCAGTAAATTTTGAGAACTGAAAATAAAGTTTAAGCATGACATCAGTGTGCTTGACAATGGAATCACCAATAACTGGGACATCTGTGTTTTTTTTTGATTCAGTGACTTACAATATAGTGTCTTTGGTATGTGTGGTGGTGGTGGTGGTGTATTTGTACATTTTTTTCCTGAGGCTTTATCTTCCTCATTCTGAAAGATTTTGGAAGTGACGTTATAACAAATTCAACATATAGCTATTGAGTATGTTTGTACATAGGTGTACAGGGTAATATATGATGCTAACAGACCAACTAAGTTGGTGAGAGGATGACCTTCATGTTGCATAGATGCATTCACCTTTCTCAGTTTGTATCATTTATGTCAAGTAGCAGTTTAATTTAGGCTAAGTAGGTCTGTGTCATAAATAAAAATAAGTGCAACAATATATAGTCAATACATGAGTTAATATCTGCAAGAATCTTAATTGCAAGAGGTTACAATAACCAAAGTAGTAGCAAAGGCAGTAGTACATAACAAGCCTACAAAAAAAAATGAAACCAACTGGCAGGACAAATTTGACAGCAGTAGGTGTGATAAAATAACATATCAAGTAAAGTAATAGAAATAGTAACAAAAAACTGAAAATAACAGACTAAGCCGATAAACTTGAATAAACTGAAACAAAAAATAGCTAAATGCGTGTCGGACCACAGTAAGGCAAAATAATAATTAGCGCTTTCATCCACTTTTATTAGACACGTGAACTTCTTCAGAAAAGACAAGAGCCCTCCCAAACTCTTGCCTTTTAAAATAAACTATACAGGAAATGATGTCAAAAACATTTTCAAACAATCAATTAACTAATGAATTGTGTCACATTTAGAAACCATAGAAATTGATTTCATATTAATGAACCTGTAGTATAAATGTAAGTTCCATGTATTTGTATTGTGATTCTGAACTTAACCTATGTAAAACTTTACCATAAATAAATTCATTTACTATATAAAAATAAAAATAAAAAGCTGTTTGCTTAGTATACTAAGTCTGTATAATAAATACATATAAACTATCTTGTCACTTTTAAAAAACTTCCACGAATGAATTAATGTCTAAACATATGAAAATATAAAAAATGGTAGATGAAAACGTTCCCTTAAAATAATTACAATATCTATCTAAAAAATTGTGTGTATGTAAAAAATACAAGGTATATAAATACAATATATAATAACAGTACCTCATATAAGTAATCAAACATGTCTACATGCTTGCAGACGCGTGGATACCCACTGTCAGCCTGCCCAACGTCCACTAACTGAAACTCCATATATATATATATATATATATATATATATATATATATATATATATATATCTTATTCATCTGCTCTTACTGTAACTGTCTTAGTTGCTCTTCTGCGTGCTGTTATCTGTTCAGTCGCTCTTACTCTGCACTTATTACTGCTTGTTAGTAGCCTTCTAATTTACTGCCTTCTGCACTTGTTTTTTAGTCATTTGCTAATTTAATTGCATTTATTTGAACTGTATTTGCCGTAGTGTTGCTACACACTCAGGTGTGCTGGTCTGCACTACAATTTGAATTGTATTTACTGCTTTTCTGTAACAAAAAAAAAAATATTCTAAGCTTGTTTCCTGCCTTTCCTATAACTAGTCAAATCCAGATACAGACTTGCTGTATCCAGGACTGTTGATAAGCTTCTGAGCCCCCCAAGCCTTTCTGTGTTGGAGGGAAGCCTTCCAGCTTATTAGTAGGAGTGGTAAGCACTAGGTAGCCTATCTACCATGGGAAGAGTGGGTTTTGGCCCTGAAATTGTAGTTCATTGGCCATTTGGGCAGTTTTTCCATCTCTTTCTATTTTCCGGTTAAAAGCCTGTTTTGCGTTTGGTCCCCACATTTCCTATAACTAGTGTAATCCAGGTATAGATTTGCTGTATCCAGGACTGTTGGTAAGCTTCTGAGTCCCCGAAGCCTTTCCATGTTGGAGGGAAGCCTTCTAGCTTATCAGTGGGTGTGGTAAGCATCATGTAGCCTATCCACCACAAGAGGAGTGGTCCTTGGCCCAGAAATTGTAGCTTTTGGCTGTTTGAGCAGTTTTTTTCCATCTCTTTCAACCTTCTGGTTTGAAAGCTGCACTTTTGCCTGTTTCCTGCCTTTCCTATAACTAACCTAGTCCAGTTACAGAGTTGCTGTATCCAGGACTGTTGGTAAGCTTCTGAGCCCCGCAGGCCTTTCTGTGTTGGAGGAATGCCTTCTAGCTTATCAGTGGGAGTGGTAAGCACTAGGTAGCCTGTCTACCATGAGGGGAGAGGTTCTTGGCCCAGAAATTGTAGTTCATTGACTATTTGGACAGTTTGTCCGTCTCTTTCAACTTTCTGGTTTAAAAGACCACATCTGCGCTTTTTTCCCCATCTTTCCTGTAACTAACCTACTGGGTAGCACTAGAAAGCCTTAAACTGATACAAGTCTTCTAGCTTAGGAGAGAGACTTTGGAGTGATTAAGTATCAGTTTGCTGTACTTAACTTTTTTCCACCTAAACGCAGATTTTCCAGTGTTTATTGTGATTTAAAAGCTTGTTTCTTTCACATGTTGTACTTATTTGACTGCCTGCACTTTTAAAAAGTTGTTTTTTGTTTAAATAATTCGCTTAGCTCTTGTAGGCTACACACTAAAGGGCAATAACCTTTTATGATCGTTTGTAGTCATTTAAAGCTGTTTTAAGTGTATTTTTTACTGTTTTTGTCTTATCTTTAAAAAACAAAATCCTTGTTTCCCACATTCCTAAGCTAGTATAGCCCAGTTTTTCAGGCTAGTGCTGAATTCAGGGCTGTGATACTAGTTTCTGAGTTGCCCATACCTTACTTGGATAGAAGGAAGTTTCTCTGTTCACCTGTGAGAGAGGGGAGCTTTGAGCAACCTATCTGTCCCTGGAGGAGTGGTTCCAGCCCAGAAGTTAGTAGATCATTGGCTATTTTAGGCTAATTTCTATCTCTTTCATTTCCCTACTATAAAAACTGCGTTTGCATGATTTTGCGATGTGGTCAGTGCCGGTTAGCTACAGTTAAATTATTCCCGGCTCCACTAAGTCTCCTCTTCAGTTTTTCCCTTGAAACTAGTCTAACTCTCAACCTAAGCACTCAAAAAGCATCTTGCAGCCCAGCAATTGCTCAGACCTAATAGCAAGCACTAATATACTCTGACACTGATTGCCCAGCAGGGCAAGGCTCTTTATTCACCCCTCACCCCTCACCAACCAAGCGACTAAGCAGCTCACCCTACTATTCAGGCATGACCAAAGGGCAACTTCAGGTGCACTCTCCAGTCCAGCTGGTGAATCTGGGTATCCTGAGGCAATGTTACAACTGCCTCATGTACACAGACAACCGTCTCCTCTTACCACAAAACACTAATATATGCGAGAGATGCAATTATACAGCCAAACTGGAAGCTAAGCTGTCTCTACCAAAGACTGGAACAGACAGTCAAGAGGAGAAGGCTAACACTTGCACCACAACTCCAGCCACACACAGACCTACTAAAACAACACTGGCAAAAAATAAACATAAATGCACAAAATCATACTCAGAGGCTCTAAATAAAAACCTGCAAAAGCATCAGAGACCTCCAAAGCAGACACCCAAACAACCTGCACTTTCTGTCACAAACCAGACAACACATAAAACACAAAAATCAGTGTGCCGCACAATTACAGCCCTTAAGGTGAAATAACATACCTAACACACTAATAATATGTGAATCTATACTCAGGCACACTGATGTCCCACTCACTAGGCTGGACAAGCAGAAGGTTACTCTTAGCTGCCTGTCGGGAGCCAGAATCCGCCACATAACACAAGCACTCAGGTCACTCCAGAACAAGTACAAATATGACTCTGTCATTGTTCATGTTGGTGTGAATGACCTGAGATGTACCTCCCTGGACTACATGAAAAGAGACATGGAAGAGCTCTCTGATCATGTAGCCCAGGCTGGTATGACCCTGCCCCTGAGTAGCATCCTGCCCTCACCAAGAATGATACCTTAGTATAAAGAAAATATGATCAATTTCAACAACTGGCTAAGCTTCTGGTGTCATTCAAAGGGGGATCCAGTGTCTGTCAGCCTGGGTCGACATGCTCGACAAGCCGCGTTGCTTCGCAAGAGATGGCTTGCACCTGTCACCCCTAGGCTTTCAAATACTGGCCAAGGCTCTTGCTACCCCCATAGTGTCTTTTTTAGGCAAGGCTCAAAAGTTAAACCCACCTCCGTAAACAGCACAATTAACAAAAAACTGAAGATTATGCTACTCAATGCCAGGAATTTAAATCTCGAAATGCACATGCTTGAAGCACTCCTCAGTATGGAGAACATCGACATCTGTGCAGTAACTGAAACCTAGTTCAAGGCTCCAGAGAGCACCCCAGCACTACCGGGCTACAACTCATACCACACGTTTCAGCCACAGAACACGGACCGAAACACAAAAGGAGGGGGTGTATCCATATTCATTAGGGATACCTACACCTCCATGTGCAACTAACATCGAGAAAATCTGCAATGCAAATTGTGGCCTGCTACAGATCACCCTCCATGACCCAGGACCATCACTCCATCTTTCTGGGACACTGGAAAATATGAAGGTCCTACCAAACACCCTGATATTGGGCAATTTCAATTACCCTACCATTCACTGGGAAAACTACTCGAGTACAAATTCCCAGGCCCAACGCTTCCTGGAATTCATCAACTCAAATGCCTTGGATCAGCTGGTAAACTCCCCTACCAGACAACATATTGGACCTGGTCATCACCAACATGAGCGACAGGTGATCCACACCGGAGGTCAACCTGTCACTGGTTAGATCAGACCATAAACTAATCACTCTGGATGTCCACACCCCGCCACCACCCCCAACTAAGGAAACCACAGTAAAAACTTTTCTAAAGCAAACTTCACCTTACTTAAGACAGAGGTGGTAAGTTTCACAGCCCCCATGCCAAAGGATAATGCTTCCCAAGATGCAGAAACCTTTACAAATGCATTCTATGAGCACCTACAAGGATGCATGGATCATGCCATCCCTAGCAAAACCAAGACTCACTCCTCTAAGAGAAGGAAACCAATTTGGTGGACCCCTGCAATAAACAGGCTATACAATAGGAGGAGGAAACTAGTTCAGAAAAAAAGCAAATCCCAAGAAGGAAAGACATCCCTGATCAGTATCAGTAAGAAACTGAGGTCCCTCATGAAATCATCCAAGGCTAACTTCAAAAGAAAAATAGCCAAGGATTCAAAAGATAACCACAAAGCCTTCTTTAGTTATGTTAAGAATCTAAGTGGCAACTTGCAGATATGCACTGAACTAGTGCAAAATAGCACAAAATATACTGAACCTACTGATATTGCCAACATTGCAAACTTAACCCCCCCCCCTCCTCCAAACGGGCCCACAACAATACCGGAAAAGTGTAGTGTCCCAAAAATCACAGATGCACAAGTGAAAACAGCCCTTTCAAAAGCCAAAAACACAGCATCAGTGGGACCAGATGGTGTCCCAGGCTGCATCTTGCACGAACTACAGAACAAACTAACCCCCCGCCTAAACACGCTGTTCAACCTCAGCCTTTCCACAGGCTATGTGCCCATAGAATGGCGCACAACAACGGTTATTCCTCTCCACAAAGGAGGAGCCACAACTGACCCTGGTAACTATCGCCCCATAAGCCTGACTAGCCTGGTCTGCAAGGCTATGGAGCGCATCATCATGGAACTCATTAACAAAGACATTGAGAACCTCCAAACACTTGACCCGACCCAGTTCGACTTTGTTAAGGGCAGATCATGCCTACTAAACCTGGTTGACTTTGAGACAGTCACCAAGGCCATAGACAATGGAAAGGTGGTTCACACAGCCTACTTTGACCTCGTCAAGGCTTTTGACACCATTCCCCACTCGGGTATTACAGAAAAAGTCAGCAGCCTCAACATAAACCCCTACGTCATGAGATGAGTTGCCATCTGGCTTACAGACAGAACTCACACGGTAAGAATAACGGGCTCCAGATCCAACTCTAAACCAGTCACAAGTAGTGTCCCACAAGTCTCGGTCCTGGGACCCCTACTGTTTGGCATATAGTTCTCAGAAGTACAGGCAAACACAGGAGGACTATGCTAACCAAGTTTGCTGATGACTGCAAACTGGGATCCATAATTGACTCTCTGGCTGACACAGACATCCTCCAAAAGGGCCTTACTGAGATGGACACCTGGTGTCAAAGTCATGGCCTCAAGCTAAATGCCAAAAAAATGCATAGTCATCCTGTTTTGGAAAAACAAAACACCCATGAATTACCACATAGGTGGCAGCCCCCTTAATACAGAAGAGGTAATGAGAGATCTGGGGACCCAGGTAGATAGTAATCTCTCCTTTGACAATCATATTGCCAAAGTAGATAGGAAATCCTTCTATGTGGCCCATCTAATTACTAAAGAGTTCGCATCTAGAAATAAAGAGGTTATATTGCCCCTCTTCTTGTCACTCATCAGACCCATCATAGAGTACAATGCCCCATGTGGGATGTACCTCACAAGACACTTCAAACAGCTGGAAAGACCACAAAAGTACCTCACCAAGAGGATTACTGGCCTCAAACATATGTCCTATGCAGCCCGACTGAAAAAACTCCGGCTGTACTCAGTGGCATATCGCTTAGTCAGAGATGATCTCTGCCTGACTTACAAAGCCATGTCCAACTCAGAATTGATGGACATGCTCCACCTAAAGAAATCCAAGTCACTGCGAGCCACGTGCTGTAGTGAGCTAAACCTCGTCACAACAATAAATAGAACATGCTGGAGGGATAGATTCCTGTCACAGAGACTCCCCACGCTTTGGAACAAAATTCCTAACTACATTAGGCATAGCCCCTCACTAACACTCTTCAAGAGAAACCTTGACGAGTGGATGGGTGACAGAAAATACATCCCTGGGATCACTTCATTGGCTCTGCTTGACAGATGATCAGTTAATTAATCAATGGGGCGGCAAAAGCCGACACACTCTGACTAGGCTTATAAATGCCCTCGGGCAGATAGCCTAGTACCTACCTATCAACCTATGGATAGAAAAATATGGTACTATGGCATATTACTGGAAGATTGAAGAATATAAGATGTGATTACTGCAGTATTCAAAGTGCAAAAAAGAATTAAAAATGTCAGTGATATGGAAGTACAATTAGGTAATAATGTGCCTTTTCAGTGTGTTTTAAGAAGCACATTACTGTAGCATAATCCATGACTTTTGGTTTCACTGTTTTAATGTTTCTATAAAGCCATAATATTGCAAGCTAGCACTCAAATGACTTGAAAGAACAGATGAGTAGCACTTTATTTTTCTGTCCATAAATGTGTCATTATAATACAGCCTAAAATACAGTTATTACAACTCATTTAAGAATACTTACCCATAGCTTTGCTTCCAAGATATTATATAATATTATACTAGCCTCTTCAGTCCTTCTAAATGACTGTTATAAATGAAGAGTTATTCTACAGATAAGGGAGCTCTTCAACCCTGCATGCCATTTACAGTTTCATTGTAAAGACTTTCTGATGAACAGATGCAACATTCAGACTGACGTCAAAGGGAATAATATTCAAGTCTTAATGTATCACTCATCCCTAAGTCAACATTACTTCAGAGCATTACTGATCATTTTGTAGATATATGATTGGCAAATAATTTTTATAAGCAGTGAGGAAGGAAGTTCTTGCTCACATAATGATGTATTTACAGTTACAGCCATGTGCTATAAATTTTCTGATTTGTCATAACACAGTTATCATTAAACAATCAAAGTGACCTTCAAATTGATCTGACAATAAAATTAAAAAGAACATGTGAGTTAGATGTTATAATTTGGTGATATGAAATACAAACTGCTTCTAGCAAAGATAATCCCAGAAATGTCAGGATTCAGTATTAAGTTTTGGAAAACAGATTATTACAATGACAGCACAGCATATATGAGGTTATTACATCTCACACCCAACAGTTCAGTACTTGCAGTGCATAGTGGTACTGACTGATTCATAAAAGGCCTACACCACACATTAGTAAGAAAAGATATATATGTGTGTATATATATATATATATATATATATATATATATATACACACACACACACACACACACACACACACACACACACACACACACACACGTATTTAGCAACATTACTTCACTTTACATATCACCATCCGCCTTTTCTTAAAAAAATCACATTTGTCATGAAATTAAATGAAACATGCAGGCAATTATTTATATCACATCATGCTTTTAACACTCTGACATGAACCTCTAAAACAGAAGACACTGAATATGAACAAATCAGCTGTATGAATTTTTTTTTTTACAAAATATAGTTACAGTTAATTGAGTGACTGAATTAATGACTGGTATCAATGTGGTAAATATATGAGCATCTGACTCCAGGATGCTTGTGTACTATGTAGATCTGAGGCAAACACAGTCAACTGGATTATGAACAGCTAATTCTGATGGTTGCACAGCACATGCTCTATTATTACAAATAGTCAAACTCAAACTTACATCCTTGTCTTGAATACTTGGTTGTGATAAATCTGTCCTTGGTACAGAAACAGATTTGGCAGATATCTATCTGTACATTTTTGACTCAGTTTGACTAAGTTCATTTTCTGCCATACTGCATTCAGACTGATACTCATCAGGAATTAACTAAGTATGTGGTCTATTTTGTTAAACTATGATACCATCTTTAGTTTGCACATCTTAGAAATTCAAAATTAATCTCAAGTCCCACCGGACTGAATCCACTGCATATTCTTGCTTTAGGGACACTGGCTAACATCCTCAAACACTACATTCACCCTTTCCTCTCTCAGCTCAAGCTATTCCTTCTGCATACAGCAATCTTGATTATTAAATACATTTGCTTATTGTTTTGGCAACTTACAACAAATCATCTAATCTTGCATTTGTCATTTCCGTTATCCTAGATATAAAAACAACTTTGAGGTCTCCACCTTGACGAGTGGATGGGTGACAGAAAATACATCCCTGGGATCACTTCATTGGCTCTGCTTGACAGATGATCAGTTAATTAATCAATGGGGCGGCAAAAGCCGACACACTCTGACTAGGCTTATAAATGCCCTCAGTGTTGTGGTATGTAAACAAACAAGGGGCAACAAGGTCTTATCTTCTTTGCCTTTTGGCACTCCTGGTATGGGATCTTGCCGTCCAATATCAAATGACTCTTCAGGCAGTTTACATTCCCTTAGGGCACAACATTGTGGCAGACACAGTGGATAGGTCCTTAACTCAATCCCATGAATGGATGCTTCACAGGTATGTGTTTCTGGCCATTGTCCCCAGTGGGGTACTCCTGGAGTAGATCTGTTTGCCTCCCCCCTGCACAGACAACTTCCTCTTTTGTGCCAAGAGTCCTAGGTCCTCTGGTGTGGAAGGTTGACACTGTCTCTTTTTCTTGGAAGGGGATGTTTCTTTATGTATTTCCTCCCCTTCCCCTCCTTCCAAAAGTCCTGTTCAAAATTCAACAGGATGCTTCAAAAATTTTGTTGGTGACTAGCTTTGGCCATTGGTTCCATCTTCTGCATTTAGCCAAGGGCAATCATCACAAGTTACCCCACAAGGTGGACCTACTCACACAAAACATAGCATCTCTCATCCAGCCACATCTGTCTAGCTGACATGTTTAGGGTCCTGCAGGAGCCAGGAAACCCAATGCTAGGAAATCCTACTTATCCTAATGGGAGAGGTTTTCTTTTTGGTGTTTCTCTCATAACCTGGATCCACTTATTGTGGATGGTGCTGTGGTTCTTTCTTCTTTGTGTGAATTGCTCAATGCTGGTTTGGCCTATTCTTCTGTTAAGGCCCACTTATCAGCTATCTCTGCTTGCATTTAGCTTCTAAATTTAAAGCTTAAACATTCCTTAAAGGCATCCTTTATATTAAGCCTCCCAGGAAGCCTGTTTCTCCTCCCTGGGATCTTAATTTTGTTTTGAAAAAAGTTGACTGAAGCTCCTTTTAACATTGTTCTTGGAAGACTGTTGTTTTGTTGACCTTAACTTCTGCCAGACATGCGTCTTGGCTTCAAGCTCTTATGGCTTGTTCTCCTTTTTTGGTGTTTCATAAGAACAGGGTGTCCTTGCGTACTAATCCTTATTTTATGCCCAAGGTGGATAATGAGTTGTCGCTTAATCAGTCTATTCATTAGCCTACGTTTTTCTCCTGTTCGCAGACTTCCAAGAGAGGGTGCTGCATACTTTGGATGTGCATAGGCAACTCAGATTTTATTTGGATAAGACTAAATCTGTTAGAAAATCTGATCAGTTGTTTATTTCCTTTCATCCTATGTCCCTAGGTTTAGCTATATCCAAGCAAACTACTCCTTCCTGGATCTTAAAGACTATTTTGTTTTGTTATTCTTTTCATGGTAAGAGGCTTCCTTGTTCTGTAAAGGCTCATTCTACTAGAGCTGTACCTTCTTCCTTTCTTCAAGGGATACAATACTAACTCTATTCTTGAGGCAGCTACCTGGACTTCTGCGCATACTTTTACCAAGCACTACAAGTTGGGTGGGATCCCCAGAGTTCAAGCTGGTGGTTTTGCTAGGGCCAGCCTGGTCCTTCTCCTCCTATGTTTCTTCTTAAGCTTTGGTTAGGAATACTGCAACCAGTGTTTCTTAGAAGTCCCAAAAATATATTAACTCACTCAAACCTAAAACACCATTTTTGTGTTCTTCATTTCACACCCATAACTCCTTATGGTGTCTAGACAGTTTTGGGGTCTGGCTTCTTGAACCAATGACTTATCAGCTAATAATAGGCAGTATTAGAAATAACAAAACGTTATTAACAAAATGGCATTTTGTTAATCTAGGATATTCATCAGTAGAGAAATTCAAACGTTTGTCACTTATTATTACTACTAATACCAACTAATACTCAGTAATCCTACAGGTCACAAGAGCCAATAACTCTGCTGGAGAATCATTATTCTCCTGCACTATAGCCAAACTCTGGAACTCCCTCCCATCCTCAATTACCTCTGTAACTTCTTGCGCCCACTTCAAATCCTTACTAAAATTACACTTAAACACTTGCCAGATATGCCCTTGTAACCCCCCCCCTCTAATACCATCCACTCCACCCACCCACTACCTCTCTCGGACCCCTATTAACAGTCTACTCTTAGCAAGCTTGGCTTCTCATGTTCCTAGCTACTTACCACATAATACTAACTTCTTGTAGCAAATAACTGCTAATGGCTGTTATGTACCTCAAAAACAGATTGTATCAATTATTCACTGATGAATCTCAACTACATTTGTAACCATGTTTAGTACGTCACCATATTTTAAAATTGTACCATGTTCTGCAGCTGTTTTACATCTATGTTTTATTCTTGTCTTACGTCCTCAGCTGGACTAATGTCTATATTTAAATGCTATGTTTTTTAACTGTATAATGCAAATAATACTTAATGTGGAGCTTTTCTCCCCAGGCCTCTGCTGAAAATGGACCTGTGTCCAGTTGGACTCTCCCGGCCAACAAATGTAAATAAATAATAAATAAATTATTCAGATCTTCATATTTATGCTCATATTTTCATAACAGAGAGCCCTGCATGTTATTGAGGGATATGGTGGAAAATGCCTTAGTGGGAGGCAGGAACATTTGTTGTCAACATCAATATATGTCACAATATACCTGACATGTTGCTAGTTGTTTGTTAGTAATTATAAAAATAATCAGTATCTCCATATGCAGCTAATACTTCAAAAACAGTGAACTCCAAACTGTTGGATGGCATTAGGTGACAACTTAGACGCTGTTGAAGAAAACTGTCTTTGATATTTGGACTATAAGTTGCACATCTTTACAGATATTGAATGTTATTTATATTGCTAATTATATAGTTATGTTCATTTTTTCATAATTTGGTAATAGAAATGTATTATTAGATACGTTTCTTGTCATGTGAAAGCTTATGTCTTAGCAAAAAATGTTCTAACAATATATGTATAGGAAGTATCCAGGATAAGACAATTTGTTTGAGAAATTTTAACAAAAAGTATAATTTGGGGTTTGTGTGCATATCTTATAGCAGTTATGGAAAGACTGAATTTATTGATATCATCACCATAAAGAATACTCCTTACTGATAACATTGCTAATTGTACAATTACAATAGTTTTACTGTTCACAAAATATTTACATTTGTTTATCTTATGCCTTTTAACTTCTTTTTTCAGAACATGCTTTGAAATGCAGGATGTGTGTAGGGTGCTGGAGGTGCAACATTGCACACCACAGAGGTGCTAATCAGTTAAAAAGTAGTGACCTTACTACAGCATCTTGTGGGACTCCTTGGTTGAGTTTTCTTTGACTAAAACCTATTACATACCCTTACTTTGCTTTTGTAATTTGAGAGATAATTAGCAATCTAGTTTATAATGGCAGAATTCACTTCTAGAGCTGATGAGGTTTGAATTATGTTACATGAGGCACAATATCAAAGTTTTTTGCCAGACCCAGATATACTGCATCTGCTATCACGCCTTCATGTATAAGGTCAGAAAAATCCTTGTGAAAAATTGTGTAAATTGGTGGGACATGAATACCCACTCTAACTGACATCAATAATCAGTTGTTAAAAGGATTATGAAAGGAGTTTGAGCAAAACCTTCTCAGAACATTTACCAGTATTATTAATCAAGATGTTGGGCCAATAATTATCTGCTCCATTTACATCACCACTTTTTGGCTAACATCTACTGCTAAGAAATGAACCCTGTTTCTAAGCTTTGCTGAAATAAATAGGCTTGATACAATGCATTCATTGATATTGTGTAGAAAAAAAAGCCATTAAAACCATCAGGACCTGGTGGATGGTTCTGGCATAACATTCTTAACACAGCTGTAACCATACCTTTGGTGATTGCAGGATAGTTGCTAACCATTGAATTATTAAGTACAACAATCATCCCATCTCCTTTTCAAAAGAGAGTGCTACAGAATATTTTGTCTGGCTTCCTGAAGCCTGACACAGAATCCTTATTTACTGATAATGCTATATTACTATATGAATTGCATTAAAAGGAGTGTAGATATTTATAGAAAGCATTTTTTGCTGCATTTTGTGTGATTTGTAAGCTTGCTTTCATAACAGAATCTAACAGGTCTTAGTTTTTTTCTTAGAACTACTTTAACCTTAGTATATCCTTTCTGGAGTTCATAGGTTCATACTAGGCTATCTGCCCTAGGGCATTTATAAGCCTAGCCAGAGTGTTTGGCTTTCGCCACCCATTTTAAATTAATTTTGCTATGCCCTTTTTCGAGGTTAGTATACTGTGCCTCTGTCTAACAGTGACACAGAAGTGATACCTGGGGTAAACCTACAATCTCCCATCCACTCATCAAGATTCCTCTTGAAAAGAGTCAATGAGGGAGCCTCTGGGTTATGAATGCATTATGAAGTTGGAGGTTTTTTTTTTTTAATACTAGCTAGCTGTGTTTTCTCCTGTTCACTAATCATTTCAGAAATTTCCTTCACCATAGTGTTTGATTTTATCACTACACCATGTTTGTTGCATCATGGTGGTTGTTTCTGACTACCTTGTACTTTGGTAATTCTGGGACCCCAGCCATATTGCTCTGTAGCCTGTAATATACATTCGGACCTTTTAGCATTGGTTTTATTGACAGTACAATACCAGTTACCATATTTTGAGGTCCTTCCTGTATTTTGTCTGGTAAAATGTCTTACTGGGGCTTGCATTAGAATTCAGTTTCTATACTAAGGTGTCACTTTTCAGTGTAATATTAAGACAATCTGAGGTGCCAAATATGTGACCTAGAGAGTTAGTACTAACAGTGCAACTGGGACTGACCCAAATTGCAAAGAGTATGCTGTACCCTCTTTTGGGAACTGTATAATCTGGTTATAACCATTTCTTATGTTGCTATCAGTCATCTCTGGTAACTCTTGAAGTTGGTTATTTCTTCCTACTTTACATTTGGTGTATTTAAATCACCAGAAACAATGACGTAGTGATATGAAAAAAATGTATCCCAAGTTTTTTTGTGTGTGTGAAATGCATTGTTTCAGAGAAATTCAATTGGATAGACCTGTAGAATGCTGCCATGTCCCAGCTCTTCAGCTGTAATAAAAGAAATATTCCTGTAATCTTAAAATATCTTGATTATGAATCTGAGGAATAAAACTGATCCATTTTATACACGTGTGTATGTATATGTGTATATATATATATATAAATATATATATATATATATATATATATATATATCTAGATATTGCAAATGGTCTACAACATAAGATCAAACTTTTGAAACTTTTAACATTTTGAATAGAAAGCTCTGTACAGTATGGAATGGGAAATTTACCATTTTTCTCACTGTAGTGTGATCTCGGAGTTGGTATATTTATTTAGCAGGGGGAATGGGGGTGCAGGGGGTCTTGCCACCCTGCAAAAATGTAAAACTTTTTTTTGTTATTATTTTTTTATTACAACTTTGAAGTTTCAAAACTTTGATCTTATGGTCTTGACCATTATTTGAAACTTCAGACTTGTGAAGTAGATCCATATATATATATATATATATATATATATATATATATATATATATATATATATACATATATATATATATATATGGATCTAGGACTTTTGATCGAAAGATCAAAAGCCCAAATCCATTGCCACTGAACACACTTTAACGAAAGCGCTTTCATCGAAAAAGCGCTTTTGTTAAAGTATGTTTAAAAAAAACACAAAATCTATTTGAATGCAGGGGCAAGCCCCTGCACTAATGTGGGGCTCTGCCCCCCACACCCCCTACTTTAATATTCTCACTCCGAAGTCGCATTGCAGTGGAGAAAAGGGAATTTTTTCCTTACCGCACCATAGTACGACCGGAACAACAAGCATACTTAAGTGAAAGTGCTGCTTTGGTGAACAGCACTTTTGCACAAGTATGCTCACCAAATTGGGATTCGGTGAAAGATGCAGTCAAACATCTGTACGGATCCCATATATATATATATATATATATATATATATGCGTTTACTGATCCTTCAGCACCTATGCATGATATTCTTTATGTTTCACTGTTACAGTCATTACATTAGGGTAATCTGCTGGCAGGTTGCCCTTAGTCGGCCTAATTAACAAAGTCTTGGGTCCTGCTTCGGTTGCTGTCCCTTCTTCCATGACATCAGGTCATCAGGGGTATAAAATATGCAGCCGATGCCATTACATCAGTCTTTCTTGCCGTGCAGTGCCGGAAGCAGAAGCAGTTTGCAAGTGCTAGTCGGCCGACTCCTGAAATTTTCATTTTCAAGTTTCAGAACTGAAATCTTCAACTTAAAGCTAAGTACCCCATTGGGGAAACTTTTTCTTGCTCCTTACCGATGTCAGTTAAAGTTAATAATTGCATTACTTGTGGAAAGCAAATACCTCATAAAGATTTTCATTTGTACTGTATTCCTTGCCTAGCCCTGACCACGACATACCTTGCTGTCGGTTTTGTGCTTTATTTAATCAGTGCACTATCCATTGTCGGTACATTTTTGCCTCTAAATATTTCGGTTCTTGGTTTAATTATCCAGAAATGATGTCGGTTAGCCATCCGACTACCGGAATTCCGAAAAAATGCAAAGAAAAAGACAGAGATAGGCCGTCGAGGTCCAAAACTGCCGACGACGCTTCTCCTAAGCCAGTTCACCAGTACTTAGTGAGGTGCTTTTGCAGCCCCTGATACCCGCTACTTCTGACTCGCAAGCCTCTACTGAGACCCATTCAGAGTATGCCGCGAGATGCTTCAGCTATGGAACCCATGGATACCTCTACCTTGGATCGGTCCGGAGCCACTGTGCAGGCACCGGCTTCTGAGGGTGTATTCAGGTCTACAGGTTTTCATATTAAACCAACTCCACCTTCTATTCTAAGGCCTAAATCTCGATCTATGTCTAAAAAAACGACGCCTAGGCCACAAGTTCAGGCCCCTATGCCTAAAAAGCAAATGATCAAAATGGCTGAAGATCTTATTACTCTAATCAGGGGTAGTCACCCCCCCCCCCCGCCTTCTAAGAGGCCTTGGACTGAGCTTAACTATGAATCTTCTGATCAGGACTCTGTTTCTTCTAATTCTTCCAATGACCTGGATTTGTCCATACCTACTTATGAGGATTCTGATGCAGAGGATTCCATTCCCTCTGCTTCCCCCCCCTGAGGACTTTTCTTTTGCGGAAGCTTTACATACCTTAAGCGAGCATTTCCACTGGAAAAGTCAGGAATTTTCTGAATCTAAAAAGAGGCTTAGGAATTTCCTCCTTCTACCTCAGCATAGGCCTTTGGCTATACCTCCTGTACTAGACATTGTTGATGATGTGTTTTCGGAATCCAGTGTGGCCCCTGATTCCCTGCCTCCAGCTCCTAGTAAACCTGACAGATGCTACAGGGTTCCCGAGTGCCACAAGTTGCTTTCCAAAAATCCTGTTGCGGATCCAGAAACCATTTCTCAGGGGCCCAAGGGCATTAAGGCTTCTACTGCTAAAAATCCTACCCCTTCTGATAGAGACTCCAGGGCACTGGATAGATGGGGTAAAAAGGTTTATACTTCTGCAACCTTGGCAATCAGGGCTTTAAACTTCCAATTTCATATGCTAAATTATCAACAGCATATTATGGGACTGCTTAAACAGAAAATCATGTTGATTTCTGACTGTGTGGAAAATAAAGATTTACAGGATTTATTGCATTCTGCTGAACAAGTTGGAAAACATACTTTGCAATGTGGGTTTGATTCTTTAGAGGCCTCTTGCAGGGCTTCTGTTACTGGGTCTGTGCTTAGAAAGCATGCTTGGCTTAAGGAGAAATCTCTGCCTGATCATGTTAAGCAAAATTGTTGGCTGCTCCTTTAAATCAGGACCGCCTGTTTGGCAATAAAGCTGAAGAAGTTCTAAAAAAGATGGAAGGTAAAGCTAAATCTATGCAAACTGTAAAATATTTCTTACAAGTGCAACCTCCAAGATTTAGTAGGCACTGGCCTACTAAGAATTAGTCCTTTCCAGCTCCTTCCAGATCCACTCAAGCCAAACCAGACACACTAAAAGCACCAGGTGTCAGTCCCAAGGGACTCTCAGAACTAAGCAATGGGGGGGGGCCTCCATTTCCAAATCAGGAAATAACAAGACACTCCCCTATGGTAAACAGTCTCAATGACTTTCCTTTAAAATTACCAAGCACTTACATTTTAGCCACCCCTTTGGGGGGAAAGATTGCTCTTCATGCAAAAAACTGGGAACTCATAACCCAGGACAAATGGGTTTTAAATATAGTGTCCAAGGGATACAGATTTCATTTCCACACGTTGCTAACACCAAACGGGTGGCCAGACCTGCCCCCAAATCAGTGGGCAGAGGCTCAGAAACAAGTACTTTCCATCCTAAATGGGGGCAATTCAACTAGTACCAGAAGAGGAAAAGGGACAACGTTTCTATTCCAGACTTTTCCTGGTACCCAGAAAAGACAAATCATGGCGTCCAATCTTGGACCTGTCTACTCTAAACACCTTTCTGGACATTCCAAAATTCAAGATGCTGATTCACCAGTACATCCTATGCTAGGGAAGGATGCCTGGTTGGCAACTCTAGATTTAAAAGAAGCTTACCTGCATATCCCAATCAGGGAATCTTGCAGAAGATACCTACACTTCAAAGCAAGCTACTTGCATTATCAGTTCTCTGCACTGCCCTTTGGCTTGTCTACTGCACCCAGGGTGTTCACAAAGTACCTGGCTCCAGTAATTGCATTTTGCAGGCAAAGAAATATTCAAATATATCCATACCTGAACGATTGTCTAATTCAGACAGAAAACCAGGCAATACTTATAAGTCATCTGGTGTTTGTAAAAAGGGTTCTAACTTGTCTAGGGTACACCATAAATGAAAAGAAATCACAACTGATACCCTCTCAACAGATTACATTCCTGGGTGCAAGCTTGAATACAACTGCCCAGACGGCTTTCCTTATGCCAGAAAAGCAAATTCATTTGGTAACTAACTTCAAACAAGTGGCCACAAAACCCTGCTATCTCCAAGACTAATACTGCAAGCCTTGGGATTCATGGCCTCCTGCATTCTTCTAATTCCATATGCAAGACTGCATATGAGGAAACTTCAGTGGTACTTAAAAAGTCCATGGAGTCAACATTGTCACAGCCTGGAAACAATGATTCCTATCATACCTTGACTATGCCTGGAGTTCCTATGGTGAGCAGAGGCCTGCCACCAAAACAAGGGACTGCCATTCACACTACCCCCTGCCGGCCAAACCCTAACTACAGACACATCAGACTATGCATGGGGGGCTCACCTGGCAGGGAACTGCATTCAGGGCAAATGGAACCTAAATCAAATGCACCTACATATCAATCAGAAAGAAATGTTAGTTGTACAGAATGCTCTGACAGCCTTCAAGGACTACATTCATCCAGGACAACTAATGGTAAAGACGGACAACACCACGTTTATGTGGTACATAAACAAGCAGGGGGGTACACTTTCCTACCCCCTCTGCAGACTAGCCATGGCATTGTGGAACACGGCCTTGAGCTATCAAGTGCAACTACAAGCTCAATTCCGGCCAGGAAAACTGAATACACTGGCAGACGAACTAAGCAGAAATATCATGGACCCACACAAGTAGAAACTGGAACAATGGATTTTCAACATGTTGACAAGCAAATGGGGGAGCCCAGACATAGATCTATTTACCTCCCCTTAGAACTTCCAGTTGGACAAATTTTGCACAAGGACCCCTCACAAAAAAGCCTGGAAAGTGGATGCTCTGTCCTTCAGCTGGAAAAACCTATCAGTCTACACCTTTCCCCCTCTGCCTCTGCTCTCCAAAGTTCTGCTAAAAGTCAAACAGGACAAACCAAAAATTATTTTGATTGCTCCAGACTGGCCACACCAACACTGGTACCCACTCCTGTGCAGTGTGTCACAAATATCTCCATGGCACCTGCCTCAGACACCTTCCTTACTGTCTCAGCAGGAGAACCACATTCTGCACCCTCAGCTTCCAATATTGAACCTTGCAGCTTGGTTTAATCACTTAAATTCATCCTTAGCATCCATCAGCAAACCTGTGATGGATGTCATCTTGGAGGCAAGAAGACCTAGTACTAGAAAATCTTATGCTGACAAATGGAAAAGATTCTGTGCCTGGAACCAATCTTTAGGGATGAGCACAGCAGTGCCCAATTTACCTCAGATTTTGCAATACTTAACTGAGATGCTTCACAAGGGCCTGTCTTTTTTCCTCTATTAAAATCCATGCTTCAGCTATTTCAGCTCACTATAACACAGAACCACCCCTCTTTTCTCATCCCCTGCTCAAACAGTATCTCAAAGGGGCAAAGAACTTGAGACCACCCAGGAGAGCTCCTTCCCCTGCCTGGGACCTTAACTTTGTTTTGGAAAAGCTCACTTTACCTCCTTTCGAGCCAGCTGCTACTGCAGACTTAAAATTTCTTTCTTGGAAAACAGCCTTTCTCTTAGCAATCACTTCAGCTAGAAGGATATCTGAATCACAGGCCCTTATGGCAGTGGAGCCTTTCATCATCTTTCATGCGAACAGGGGATCTCTGAGGACCAATACATCCTTCATGCCCAAGGTGGTTTCCAGTGTGGCTCTTAACCAGTCCATTCATTTGCCAACCTTCTATCCCAATCCATTTGTGGACTTGACTATGGCTCCTAGTTTGCAGTCATCTGCGAACTTCATTGGCCAGAGGCCTTCTGTGTTAGCCTGTACTTCAGAGAAGTAGATACCAAGCAGGAGAGGTCCCAGGACAGAACCCTGTGGTACTCCACTTGTCACTGCTTTGAGGTCAGATTTGGAGTCTGCAACTTTTACAGTGTGGGTTCTGTCAGTAAGCCAGTTGGCAACCCATCTTGTGACATAGGGATTTATATTTAGTTTATTGAGTTTAGCTATAATTCCAGAATGGGGGATGGGGTAGAAAGCCTTGGTGAGGTCAAGATAGGCTGTGTGAACCACCTTACCCTCATCTACAGCTTTGGTGACTGCCTCAAAGAAGTCAATCAGGTTCAGGAGGCATGATCTACCTTTCACAAACCCGAACTGGGTGGGATCCAGAGTTTGGAGGTTACCAATGTTTTTGTTTATGAGTTCCATGATGATACGTTCCATGGCCATGCAGACCAGGCTCGTCAGGCTAATAGGGCGATAGTTCCCGGGATCTGTGGTGGCCCCCCCTTTGTGGAGTGGGATAACTGTTACTGTGTGCCATTCAGTGGGCATAAAGCCTGATGCGAGGCTATTATTGAACATGTTGCTTAAGTGGGGAGAGAGGTTGTTCTGAAGTTCATGTAAAACACAGCCTGGGATGTTGTCCGGTCCCATGGATGCTGTGTTTTTAGCTTTACAGAGTGCAGCTTTTACCTGAGTAGTTGTGATTACAGGGACTCTGCATTCTTCCTGTATAGAAATGGGCCCTTTGGGGGGGGGGGGTAAAGTTAGCACTGAACCTATCTGCCAGGATGTTGGCAATATCAGTTGGTTCTGTAATTTTCGTGCCTTTGTGCTGTAACTCAGAGCAGATCTGGGTGTTGCCATCGAGATTCTTGACATAGCTATAGAATGCTTTGTGGTAGTCCTTAGAATTAGTGCTGATTTTGTTTTCATAACTAGCTTTGGAGGATCTTATAAGGGATCTCAGCTTCTTACTGAGGCTGACCAGGAAGCACCTCCACTCATAGGATTTGACTCTCTTTTGCAACAGTTTCTTCCTTCTGTTGTGCAGTTTGTTTATGGCAGTGAAACACCAGATTGGCTTCTTTTTTTTTTGGAGGATAGCGTCTTGGTTCTGTTTGGGATAGCACGATCCATACACTCGTGTAAGTGCTTATAGAATGCATTTGTGTAGGATTCAGCAGTTGTAACTGTATTGTCCATTTGCATGGGTATCATGAAGTTCACCACTTCTGTCTTAAGAATCATGAATTTGGCTTTGGAGAAATTTTTTACCATGGTTTCCTTAATGGGGGGGGGGTGGAATGTGGATACCAATGGTGATAAGCTTATGGTGAGATTGGACCGACAAGGAGTTGACTTCAGGTATGGAATACCAGTCACTCATGTTGGTGATGACTAGGTCTAGGTTATTGCTGCCCCTATTGGGGATATGGATAAGTTGATCCAGGGCATTGGAGTTTATGAATTCCAGAAAGCATTGAGCTAAACAGTTGGTACATGAGTAGTTTTTGCAGTTATTTAACATTTGTTAACCGGGAAAGTCCAACTTGGAATGTAGCCAATTTTCAGCGAAGGCCCATGGAGAAATGCTCCAGATGCATGTCTTTGAAAGTTGGAGGGAACCGGAGCACCTGAAGGAAACTCACACAAATGCAGGGAGGATATGCAGACTTCACACGGAAGGCACCCCAGCAGAGAATCGAACCGGAGGAGAACCTCTTGCTGTGAGATGACAATGCTACCTCTGTACCTCTGCGCCATCCAATTTTTTTTGTTTGTTTTTATCTAGTATCTAACAGTTCATTTTCTGACAATATGTAGAAAGTTATAAAAGTGCTGTTTACACCAAGCAGGTGATCTCATATTCATAAGCCACTGAAGAGAGGTTCAAAAAGCTTCACACTGAGAAATGGTGTTTGTCTTTGCAACTGGGCTTTGTAAGCAGGAACATAGTTATTAAGAAAAACGCTGCTGGAAGTTAGTTCTACCCTTGTGGGTCACTGAAATCAGAAATGTAACATTCTTTGTGTAAATCATTATTATGTATGAGAAATTTAGACAAAACTTCCCATAAATATGCAGCTGTTGTTAGACCACAAAACCTCTCATAAATATGCAGCTGTTGCAAAGTCCACATCAGGAAGTGAAATGTTTTAAATTACGTATAAGGCTATAATGGTGCCAAAAGGGTAATGCTTGCAAACTGAAAATCCAGCTACTTCCAGAACTTAATCTAAAAGAACAGTGACATTTGTGTAAGCATTATTTTTATTTTGAGAAAGGAATAGCAGTGCTTTTAAAGCAGAGTAAATACAAGTTCTATATTCCTACACAATTATCTCTTCCCTTTTCATTCCTTGTGTTATATAACAATTAATATGTGTATTAATTGTACTTTTGTTTAAATACGTTTTATTTTTATTGATACATAATTTTACGATGAACTTCAGTATGAAACAAGAAATAAAAAGTGTTAAACACAAAAAATGTTGCCCACCTTTAAATCATAATGAAAAAGGTAATATAATAACTGCAGCTATTTTTAAAGCTGACATACTATCTGGAGTAACAGTTCAAGTTATTCAGTATGTGACAAGGTGTAAATAGAAACAGAACATAGCAGATCTTGGAGTACATGATTAAGCTCATTATTAACAAATTTCCAAGAAAAAAAAATAGCTGGTCTTCTGAAATGTAAAACAACCAATTAAATATTTCATTTTATTCTGATGAAGTCCTCTATTGTAGGGACAAAAGTGCTTATGTATTAAATTGGTTGTATTACAATTCAGAAGACCAGTATTTTTTCCCTTGGTTCTTGGTCAGCTAGTTAAATGCTGTTCGTTTCCTGGATTTTTTGGTGTTACTAGTAAATAATTCCATTAACTGGGGTCTACTACTTTTGACACACTTGCCCACCACCACTTGCTCGATAAAGAAAAGTTGTCTAACTCCCATTACCCCTATCTCCCATAACTACTTAGCACTCCCAGTACCCAATCCTATAAAACTGTATAGCCTAATAGAACCTTAACTCTAATCCTTAAATATTCTCCTGGTTCCTTACCCGAATCCTCACTCCTTTACCCTAAAACTCCAACACCCCTCCATAAACCAAAATTCCGTGCTTGTTTCCTAACCCTAAAGCTTCCCTCCCATTACCTCAACTTAAGCCCCCTCTCGATCAGTGCCCTATTCTAGACTTCCATCCCATCCACTCCCTCCACAGGTGTATGTCTGAAGTCATACTTGAGCCCGTATATACACTTCCATTCCATCCTACTCCCTGCACAGCTGCTTGCCTGAACTTATATTCGAGTTTGAGAATGAGTGGCCGCCTACACAATCTACAGTACACTCGAGTCCCTGGCTTTTAATCATCATTGAGCTGTTGGGACTTGAATGCCTGCAGAAAAAATAACTTAAGTGTATATTTACAGATTTAATTCATATCTGTCCTGTTTAGTCCTTATTTTCTAGAAATGTATAACCATTTCTTTTCAGCAGAACTTTAGCAATTGAATGAGAACAGAGAGGCAAGGGATCTAGGTTTCTGATAAATGCTCCAGAAAAGGTTTGGTCTTAAGTGCTGGAACATGTGAACATCTAATTTCTATCTGTATACATTTAATATCACCTCACCTTCCAGTCAAAAATCAATATGCGGTTAATAATTTGCTTAAAAAAAAAGAGAGACATTTTTGTATCTGAAACTCAGAGTTCCTCCTTCTACTCTGACTCAGTCAGTAACATTTTCTCACTGGAGTATTATAGTTTACCTCTTACTCTGACTCAGTCAGTAACATTTTCTCACTGGAGTATTATAGTTTACCTCTTACTCTGACTCAGTCAGTAACATTTTCTCACTGGAGTATTATAGTTTACCTCTTACTCTGACTCGGTCAGTAACATTTTCTCACTGGAGTATTATAGTTTACCTCTTACTCTGACTCGGTCAGTAACATTTTCTCACTGGAGTATTATAGTTTACCTCTTACTCTGACTCGGTCAGTAACATTTTCTCACTGGAGTATTATAGTTTACCTCTTACTCTGACTCGGTCAGTAACATTTTCTCACTGGAGTATTATAGTTTACCTCTTACTCTGACTCAGTCAGTAACATTTTCTCACTGGAGTATTATAGTTTACATCTTACTCTGACTCAGTCAGTAACATTTTCTCACTGGAGTATTATAGTTTACCTCTTACTCTGACTCAGTCAGTAACATTTTCTCACTGGAGTATTATAGTTTACCTCTTTCTTCTTCATTATTCTCTGATGGTTACCAAGAACCAATTTCATAACGACCAAATACATTGATTCTCAAGCAACAGAAGCCAACCTCTCACCAGTTGCTACTGCTAAAAATGCTACATGATCCAAAAGATCTAAAATTGAAAAAAAATTTTTTTTCTTAAAAAAATAACTTAGAGATAACACCTCATTGTGCTTTTTGGAATTAAAAACATGCATCAGTACCCCTGCAAAAGTACTTATTAAGCTGATTTTACAGTTTTCAATAGTAAGTAACAAGCTTAATGAAAAAAATAAATAAATTAACTTATCTGTAAAGTGTCTCTCTCTCTTCAAGTTAGGAGCGGAAGTCCTTGAAGAACCCAGTGGCTGATTCTTCAGCTCAGAATATTCAAATTGATCACAATAGTGTAAAAGCCAGGTCTGAGAGGAATAATTTGATTTGTTGGATGATTCCTGAATCTTTTCATGGGACTTCTTTATCTTCAATCATTCAAGGAAAACTCCATCCTAGAATCAAGAAATCTTTTTTTTTTCACACTCTGATTTCTGAGCTATTTTAACATCTCAAAATCACTCTGGGTGCTTCTTACAGAATTTTAATATGTTTTTCTACAAATGGCTGCCAATTGAGCTTAACATATCAAAACGGTCTTGTTTTTCTTCAAGCCTCTCTCTTTCCCATAATCCATTTCAAGTCTGTTTTATATGAGCCATGCTAAGCATAAGGAAGTAATGGTGTATTCCCATGCCATTGATATATAATGGGATTACTGTCAGTCATGGTCATCTTGCATACCTTCTGTAACCGGACTGTTGCTTTTTTCTTGGAATAACCCTCATTTATGTATGTCTTTGAGTCTGTTTTACACTATACTAAGGAGTTATAATACAGCTCCAAAAAAAAAAAAAAAGCTAAAATTCAGGTCTTTGTTCAAAGTATCCTTTTTTTGTCCGAGATGAATTGATAGTGCCCTCCCCCACACTATATCTGAGGTAACAAAACTCACTGCACTTAGAAATCCTTGCAGTTTCATGTGTTAACTCGACTACTGGGAAGGACGGGATGTGAGAATAATTTGGAAATATTTTTATTTGTATTTATATTTTTATTCATTCATTCATTTTATTTATTTATTTATACATACCTAAGTGTTGTAGAAAATGTTTTATTTTTATTTGTTTTATGACTAATGTCATGTTCTCCCCCATTTAGTAACTCCCAACAAAATATGACCAACTTTCTATTCCTTATCAGTGGATAACTATTTTTTTCTGAGGCACAGATGTCTTGTAGCATTATATTTTTTTTATCTTTTCTTGTCATTCTGCTTAAATAGTGATTTGTTAAGATACAGGAAATCACTGAGCTAAAAGCCTGACTCCTTGATAATGACCACAGTAAAGCTAAGGGACTGGAAATTATTCTATTCCTCAGCCCCTGCACTGAGAAGATTTTGTGCTGAATATTGTAGGAAACTCTTTATCCTTTGCATTGCAGTATAACTAATGCTATGGTTTTTTGTTTTGTTTTGTTTTTTCACCTTACTATGCTGTTTTGTAATTCTACAACCAAATATTATCAACTTTCTATTCCTTTCTTTTGGATAACTTTTTTTTTTCTGGCACAGATGTATTCTGGCATTATGTTTTTCACTTTTAATGTTAATCTACTCATTAATTGATTTGTTAATATACAACACAATCACTTTTTAGCAAAACTGACTCCTTCATAATGATGCAACTGGTACTTATGCTGTAGGTTCTGTAAGACTTAGAAACTACTTTTTGTACTTTTGCAGGAAACTGCATTCCTGATGGTTACAACCATCAGTGAATTCATGCATGTTCCATCCCATTCCTGCTCCTCTTACTGAACTTATATCTCAATAAGTGCAGAGGTCTGAAGTTCTGTTTTCAGTGCGAATGTACATGGTTTGAAATCTCCGCTTCATTTTCCTACATTGTGACAGTGATTTGCAGCAACTGAGAATAGAGCCAGACTCCCTAATAGTCTCATGGACTGCATGCCTATCAGCTTCTTGTGAACCTATACCCCTATCTCCTAATAGTCTCATGGACTGCACGCCCATCAGCTTCGTGTGAACCTATACCCCTATCTCCTAATAGTCACATGGACTGTACACTTAGCTTTGTATGAAGCTATACCCCTATCTCCTAATAGTCTCATGGACTGCACGCCTATCAGCTTTGTATGAAACTATACCCCTATCTCCTAATAGTCTCATGGATTGCACGCATATCAGCTTTGTATGAACCTATACTCCATCTCTCAACTGTCTCATGGACTGCACACTTATCAGCTTTGCATGAACCTATACCCCTATCTTCTAATAGTCTCATGGATTGCATGCTATTCAGCTTTGTATGAGCCTATACCACAATCTCCTAATAGTCTCATGGACTTCACGCCTATCAGCTTTGTATGGACTTAAACCCTTATCTCCTAATACTCTCATGGACTGCATGCCTTTCAGCTTCGTATGAACTTATACCCCTATCTCCTAATGGTCTCATGGACGTCATACCTATCAGCTTTGTATGAATCTATACCCTTATCTCCTAATACTCTCATGGACGGCACGCCTATCAGCTTTGTATGAACCTATGCCCCTATCTCCTAATAGTCTCATGGATTGCATGCCTATCAGCTTTGCACGAACCTATAGCCCTATCTCTCAACTGTCTCATGGACTGCACACTTATCAGCTTTGTATGAACCTACACCCTTATTTCCTAATACTCTTGTGACACTGCCAGCTCAGCTAGCTGGAATTTTGTAAATAATCATATGTCATTTGTGAATATTAATATGATTCATATGCTTGTCTTACAAATGTATGAGAACTATACGTTATGTGTATATTAAAGTACTGGTGCAGAAGTGTGTATAAAGGACTGAGCTAAAATGTAACCACAGTGTACCCTACTGGAAAAGAACAGAAACATATATAAACTATATACCTGAGCAAATGTAATTTTTAATAGTAGAAGCTGGAACATGCAGAGTTAACTTGCAAAACTTCAAGAAAATAAGTTGAAATTGTTTTATGATTGTGTTATCTCTTAGTTTCAGTGAGGAAGACACAATGTTTAGAGCTAGAGATTTTTTCTGTTGTCTTGAAACAAAAATAATTACTAGGTTCCAAATGTAAAAGCATTTTATTGTTTTACGACTTCCAAGTTCTGCAAACTTCTGAGAGATATGTACTTTTCACACAGAGATGTTAAAATTATGTTTGTTTCTGTTAACCTGGAAACTGAAGGCAGGTGACAAAAAGTGGTGTCATCCAGGCTAACCCAGCAGTAATATGTGATATTAATTTAAGAACTCTCTCAGAGAGGGAGACTGGGCATCTTGTATCTTGTCTTGGACCTAGAAACATCCATTCAGCACTCATCATCTGCATTTGCCTTGCTAAAAGTAAGTAACTAGGGAAAAGTAATTTCTCTTAGATATAGATAGGAATATAGTAAAGATTAATTTAGCTGTTTTCTGTATTTATTTGAGACTGTCCTGCAATGTTGTTTTAAAATATTTCCTGTGATTATGAACTCTGCAGTTACTGTGTTGATTGAGTATTGTCTTGTTCTTTCATTATTTATTAGTAAATATATTTAAACCTATCTTTGTGGCTGGTTTGTTTAGAGATATTTAAGCTCTTAGAGTACTTATAATATGTATTTGGTGATACTGTATAGGCCACTCCAGTAGCCTTGCTCTTGGTCACACTTACCATTTGGATAATAGTAACATTACACAGTAGGATTGGTCACCCTTTGTAAGGGTCTTAAGTAACAAAGTAGGGGTTGGTGGTAGTGATAACTACCTTATAGTCTGGGCATAAGGGGTCATAGCTAGTAAACCTATGGCAGCCTTCCCCAGGTGTGTGTGTTTGTGTGTGTGTGTGCATGTGTGTGTGTGCATGTGTGTGTGTGTGCGTGTGTGTGTGTGTGTGTGTGTGTGTGTGTGTGTGTGTGTGTGTGTGTGTGTTTGTAGATAAATCAAATCTCAAAATGTGTGTGTGTCAGCTTCTTGGGCGGGGGCACAAAGCACTGGTTGGACAGAGAGGGTGCTGGAAGTTTTGGCTTGACCAATCAGCTGGATCTTAACCCTATAGCTGTGCCAGTGGGGAGTCTTATTGGGGATCTGGAGAAAGAGGCGGAAACCAGCCCCAGACTGACTGTGATCTCTGTGTGTTCTTAAGGGAAATTATACTTTACTGTGTGTGTACTTGTCATCCTCCCAATGTGTATGCCCCTCACTGGTGCTAGTGGTGAGGATTGAGGCTCCTTGTTTACTGGGCCAGTGAAGGGGCGTCACATAATTGTTTGGCAGTGGGATATCCACATCACATATTAATTGGTTGACAGTGGTGAGTTAGCTACATCACATATTAATTGGCTTGTAGTGGTGTGGATGTTGAATTCCTGTAGCCTGTGTACAGTGGTCGCTGAAGGTGTTCGTACCCTCAATCAGACATGGAGTGAACAGTCAGAGTTCATATCACAATTGTTTCATTTTTTTCATTAGCTTAGTTAGTCAAGGAGAGCAATCAAGCGTGTCAGCAGAGAAGTATGGCAAGCTGACAAGGAGCAGTTGTCTGAGATGTGGCAGGCTAAAGGACTGGTGCATGCCAACTTAACTAAAACAGACATGATTGTAGCTTTAGTCACAGCTGCATCGCAGAATAACAACCAGGAGGACAATCAGATTGGTTGTGGAGATGTACAACTCTCAGATAATGGACTGCACAACCTTTCCACAGAGGACTTAAAAATCTATCCAGAGTTAGAGACTTGAGTTGGGGGCCAAGCATTTGGAAATAGAAGCAGCAGAGAGACTCCAACATCGGGAGGCTGAAGAAAATGAGAAACTGCAACATCTCCAGGCTTAGGGGAATGAGAGGCAGAGGCAACATGAAAAGGAGATGCTGACTCTTCGCCAGTATCATGGAGGTAATGGGGAAGGGAGTAACCGAACCCCAGAAGCAACAAAAGTCAGTAAATTTCTTCCACAGTTTACAGAGGGGGCTAATTATGATAGTTTCATTCATATGTTTGAGAGGGTATGTAAGCAGTATAATGTTGCCAAGGGCTCTGGGTATGGTTCCTGACCCCCTTACTCCATGGTAAAGCTGTAACCTGTAACTGTAATTTCTAAACTGTCTGATACTGATTGTTTAAATTGTACTGTTGTAAAGAACAGTTTGCTAGAATATTTTAAGTTAACACCTGAAGCTTATAGGAAAAGGTTTCAGGAGCACAGACACAAGGCAGATGAAAGTGTGTGTGAATATGTTGCTGAACTAAGCACTCATTTTCATAGGTGGGTGAGTGGATGTCAGGTCACCACTTGTGAAGGGCTGGTGTATCTTTTGTTGAGGGAACAAGTCCTTAGCACTTTGCCTGAGGACATGAGAATCTGGTTAGCTCATAGACAATGCACTACTGCAGATGAGTTGGGGAAGAAGGGAGACCTATACCTAGCAAGCAGAGCATCACTGCACAGGAAAGGGTCACCCAGTGCTGCTCATGGGTCTAAAGGAACCCATAGTGGGCAGCCCAGACTCTCCCAACAGAGTTATCCAGTAGCAGGGGAAGCCACTACTCCAGGTACACTTCCAGGACCAAGGATTAAATGTTTTAGATGCAACCAGTGGGACCATATAACATATAAATGTCCATGGAGGCAAGGTGGGGAACAAAAGGTGGGAGACCCAGTAAGTAGTAGGTTGTCTCGAGACAACAAGGGTACCAAACTACCACAAGAGGTTATATCCTATCTCAGTGAATGGGAAAGAGACCATAGCTAAGAGAAAGACAGCCTCTGACCTAACCATTGTGAAGCCTGCAATGGTTACAGAGGAGTACTACTTGCTTAGGCAGTCTACTCCAGTCAGAGCTTTAGGAGGAACCCCCAATACCTTTGGCTAGGGTTCACCTTGACTGGGAGGGTGGAAAAGGAAGCCAACAAGTAGGTGTGTTTGAGGATATCACTAAACACACAGCCGCTGTCCAAAACTATAAAGGTTGTCCTCCTCTGTTTGGATTAAAAACAGAGGAGGACAACCTTTATAGTTTTGGACAGCGGTTGTGTGTTTAGTGATTTTGTTTTGGTGACTTCAATGTTTGACTTTGTGTTTGAGGATATCCCTGCAGATGTCCTGACAGGGAATGATTTTGACAATGCAGTACCATGTCTGCATGCAGTTACATGCAGTCAGGCTTGGAGACAAGCATGTGGGTCTGGTAGCTTAGGAGAGACCCAGACAGACCGCACACTTGCAGCCAGGACTGGTGAGATGGTTACTTCAGGGAGGGAGCTACCCTGTAGCAGTGAGACTGAAGGTGAGCCACAGCTGCTTGTGGGTACCAATGTTCCCTTGGACAGAGTGACCGCAAGGGCAACGGTGAGTAGTATTAATACCCAGGCTGACAGTGAGGCACCACTGTCAGAGGATTCCAGTATTCCTGTGGAAGCGGAGCTGGGAAGGGTTACAAAGGGTGAGTTGAGACAGGCTCATCTCTCAGACCCTACATTACAAGGCCTGAAAAGTAGGGGTTGGTGGCAGTGATAACATCCTTATATTCTTGGCAGAAGCGGGCATAGCTAGTAAACCTGTGCCAGCCTTCCCCTGGTGTGTGTGTGTATTTGTATATAAATCAAATCTCAAAGTGTGTGTGTCAGCTACTTGGGCAGGGACACAAAGCACTGGTTGGACAGATAGGATGCTGGAGGTTTTGGCTTGACCACTCGGCTGATATTTTAAACCTATAGGTGTGCCAGTGGGGAGTCTTATTAGGGATTTGGAGAAAGAGGCAGAAACCAGCCCCAGACTGACTGTGATCTCTGTGTGCTCTTAAGGGAAATTGTACTTTACTGTGTATGTACTTGTCATCCTCCCATTGTGTACATCCTTCACAGTTGCCAGTGGTGAAGATTGAGGCTTCTTGATTACTGGGCCAGTGCAGGGGCATCTGTATGCCTATCAGCTTTGTATGAAACTATACGCCTATCTCCCAACTGTCTCATGGACTGCATGCCTATCACCTTTGTATAAACCTATAGCCTTATCTCCAAATACTCTCATGGACTGCACGTCTATCAGCTTCGTGTGAACCTACATCCCTATCTCCTAGTAGCCTAATAGACTGCATGCCTATCAGCTTTGTATGAGCCTATATCCCTGTCTCCTAATAGTATCATGGACTGCACGCCTATCAGCTTTGTATGAACCTCTACCCCTATCTCCTGATAATCTCAAGGACTGCACGCCTCTCAGTTTTTTATGAACCTAAACCCTTCTCTCACCTCTCTCTATTCCTTTTCTCAGTAGACATCACATCACTGTTTCTATGTTTTGCTTCTCGGGTCTGCTATTCGCTATGGTGGCTGTGGGTTTCAATGTCTAAAGAAATTCATAGCTTTTCACTGCATGTTAATCTGTTGTGTAATGTTTTTTTCCCAGTCATAATTGTAGTGGTGATGTCTAATGTACAAAACGTTTCCTTAGTGCAGTGTCTTTTTCTGCCCCATTCCATTGCAGCACACTTCCCCATATCTGACTATATTCGTTTCCTGCCCCATTCCATTGCAGCACACTTGCCCATAGCTGACTGTATTCTTTTCCTGCCCCATTCCATTGCAGCACACTTGCCCATAGCTGACTATATTCGTTTCCTGCCCCATTCCATTGCAGCACACTTGCCCACAGCTGACTATATTAGTTTCCTGCCCCATTCCATTGCAGCACACTTGCCCATAGCTGACTATATTCTTTTCCTGCCCCATTCCATTGCAGCACACTTCCCCATAGCTGACTATATTCTTTTCCTGCCCCATTCCATTGCAGCACACTTCCCCATAGCTGACTATATTCTTTTCCTGCCCCATTCCATTGCAGCACACTTGCCCATAGCTGACTATATTCTTTTCCTGCCCCATTCCATTGCAGCACACTTGCCCATAGCTGACTATATTCTTTTCCTGCCCCATTCCATTGCAGCACACTTGCCCATAGCTGACTATATTCTTTTCCTGCCCCATTCCATTGCAGCACACTTGCCCATAGCTGACTATATTCTTTTCCTGCCCCATTCCATTGCAGCACACTTGCCCATAGCTGACTATATTCTTTTCCTGCCCCATTCCATTGCAGCACACTTCCCATAGCTGACTATATTCTTTTCCTGCCCCATTCCATTGCAGCACACTTCCCCATAGCTGACTATATTCGTTTCCTGCCCCATTCCATTGCAGCACACTTTCCCATAGCTGACTATATTCGTTTCCTGCCCCATTCCATTGCAGCACACTTGCCCATAGCTGACTATATTCTTTTCCTGCCCCATTCCATTGCAGCACACTTGCCCATAGCTGACTATATTCTTTTCCTGCCCCATTCCATTGCAGCACACTTGCCCATAGCTGACTATATTCGTTTCCTGCCCCATTCCATTGCAGCACACTTGCCCATAGCTGACTATATTCTTTTCCTGCCCCATTCCATTGCAGCACACTTGCCCATAGCTGACTATATTCTTTTCCTGCCCCATTCCATTGCAGCACACTTGCCCATAGCTGACTATATTCTTTTCCTGCCCCATTCCATTGCAGCACACTTCCCCATAGCTGACTATATTCTTTTCCTGCCCCATTCCATTGCAGCACACTTGCCCATAGCTGACTATATTCTTTTCCTGCCCCATTCCATTGCAGCACACTTGCCCATAGCTGACTATATTCTTTTCCTGCCCCATTCCATTGCAGCACACTTGCCCATAGCTGACTATATTCTTTTCCTGCCCCATTCCATTGCAGCACACTTGCCCATAGCTGACTATATTCTTTTCCTGCCCCATTCCATTGCAGCACACTTTCCCATAGCTGACTATATTCTTTTCCTGCCCCATTCCATTGCAGCACACTTGCCCATAGCTGACTATATTCTTTTCCTGCCCCATTCCATTGCAGCACACTTGCCCATAGCTGACTATATTCTTTTCCTGCCCCATTCCATTGCAGCACACTTGCCCATAGCTGACTAGATGAAAGGACGTTATCAGTGATACTCTCTTGCTCATGTAGCCTTTTACATTTGTTTGTCGTCTGTGTATGTTATGCTCTTTTCATCATTCCCCAGTTTATTGTCTTTCTTTTGTATACCCACTAGTATATTTCTCTACTCCTGGCAAACTCCACAGTAGTCGGACTAGAAAACAATGTTTTAATGACAGATATGAATGCAGGCAATGCCAGTGAGACAAGCACAAATGGCAGTCAAAGAAAGATGCACATTCACAATAAGTTACACATATGTCTGCCTTTTCCCTAGTACAATGGTAAAAAGGCATGGGACAAATTCAAGAATGGCTGGTCATCATATATTTTCTCCACCAACTGCATAATCTTGGGAAACATGGTGTGCTCTTAATGTTTTTAATAAGGTTTGTAATCTTGGGAAACATGGTGTGCTCTTAATGCACTTAATGTTTTTAATAAGCCTTGTAGTGTACTTTGTCACTTATTTCCTCCCATTGTTTTTCCCAGTGTTGCACAGGAACTGCTGCATCACCTTGACGCCTGTCTTTCATACACTTCAGCCACGTGTTGTGTGCTCCTTGTGTTGTGCTTTTCCCATTCAGTTCATATGTCAGTTGTTTTCCTTATTTAGTGTTTCAATAGCACAGGATTTCAGATAAAAGTGGAAATAAAAACAGCAGGCCTATGTCATAGCTTCAGCCTCATCACATCCATTGTTTATTTATTTACTTATTTATGATAAAAAATGGTAAGAACGGAGCAAAAGCGGAGGTATATAATATTCAATGATGGTTTATTGGTATATAATATTCAGTGATGGTTTATTGGTATATAATATTCAATGATGGTTTATTGGTATATAATATTCAGTGATGGTTTATTGGTATATAATATTCAATGATGGTTTATTGGTATATAATATTCAGTGATGGTTTATTGGTATATAATATTCAATGATGGTTTATTGGTATATAATATTCAGTGATGGTTTATTGGTATATAATATTCAATGATGGTTTATTGGTATATAATATTCAGTGATGGTTTATTGGTATATAATATTCAGTGATGGTTTATTGGTATATAATATTCAATGATGGTTTATTGGTATATAATATTCAATGATGGTTTATTGGTATATAATATTCAGTGATGGTTTACTGGTATATAATATTCAATGATGGTTTATTGGTATATAATATTCAGTGATGGTTTATTGGTATATAATATTCAATGATGGTTTATTGGTATAGAATATTCAATGATGGTTTACTGGTATATAATATTCAATGATGGTTTATTGGTATATAATATTCAGTGATGGTTTATTGGTATATAATATTCAATGATGGTTTATTAGTATATAATATTCAGTGATGGTTTATTGGTATATAATATTCAATGATGGTTTATTGGTATATAATATTCAATGATGGTTTATTGGTATATAATATTCAGTGATGGTTTATTAGTATATAATATTCAGTGATGGTTTATTGGTATATAATATTCAATGATGGTTTATTGGTATATAATATTCAGTGATGGTTTATTGGTATATAATATTCAATGATGGTTTATTGGTATATAATATTCAGTGATGGTTTATTGGTATATAATATTCAATGATGGTTTATTTGTATATAATATTCAATGATGGTTTATTGGTATATAATATTCAGTGATGGTTTATTGGTATATAATATTCAATGATGGTTTATTGGTATATAATATTCAGTGATGGTTTATTGGTATATAATATTCAGTGATGGTTTATTGGTATATAATATTCAATGATGGTTTATTGGTATATAATATTCAATGATGGTTTATTGGTATATAATATTCAATGATGGTTTATTGGTATATAATATTCAATGATTATTGCTGCTGTCACCTGGAGCGGGAATTACGGAGCATTCACTTGGTTGGCTAGCAGTGAATTTCTTGTTCCTGATTATTTTCTTATTTACTTTTTTACCGAGAAAGTCTAACTGGGAAATAAAACCTTTTTCAATGCATACCCATAGAGAAAAGCTCTGTGTTAAATATGCAAAGTTATTATAAAAATGTGCGAAACATCTATTAAAGCAAAGCATTTATAACTTTAGAAGAGATGTCTCAAGATTTAAAAAAATATGAATTAACTGCACTGTACAATGCAAATAAATTAAAATGAGTCTTTTATACCAAATTAATGTTTTAGTGGTTGCACTGTACAGCACATATACTTTAAAGGATTTTTTATATGAAAAAGTTACTTAACTGCAGACTTGGAGGTGAAGTATCACTAGTTGTATATGCACACATACAAAATCTGTTTCTCCATTAAATACACTCATATGTTTCTGTCCATGCAGTTAAGATGTGTGCTACAAACTTACTTCATATACATTTTAAATAGGTCTTCATATGTGTGCCCACATTCACACACAAACTTAGACAAGCACACACATTCACACACAAACTTACACAAGCACCCACTTTAAGCAAAGCCCAGTGAAATGCTTCACTGGCACCATAAACTGTTGCCATGGGGATGGAATACAGCTGCGGAAGCTGATCCAAACACTTACAAAGCACAGAAGGATTATACCATCCCTTACACGTGCTTCCTCAATTTCAGTAAAACTGGAAAACATTTAGACTAATCCTTATTCTGTCAGAGAACAGGCTCTACTTTGAGTGAGACTATGGAATTTTGGGGATAAGGACGCTTTCCTTAATCCCCAACATTTCATGAGTTCAGAGTTAGTATATTACAAGATGGCAGCAATGGGAGTGTGCAAGGAAGGAAGAGGGATGCTTTCTGTTATGTTAAAAATTCATATTCTTTATTTATTGTGAAAATCAGCATTGTCCACTGTCAGCTTCTTTTCATATTTCTACAAACTGAAGTTGTACTATTTGAAAAATTAGTATGAATCCACAATGAGCCACATGCAGAAGAAATGTTTGATTTGCATGGAGCAGTCCTGCATCCCAGCCAGTCATGCACCATAACATTGCTGTAAGGCTAACTCCAAAGAGATGTGTGTTACATTGCATAAACACACACACACACACACACACACACACACACCCCAACACTTTTCAATTCTCATTCCTCAAATGGGCATTACATCAATTATCAAATCATCGATCCTAATGTATCAGATTCCATCATTCCCACAAAACACCAGAAGAGTGAAAGCAAATACTGCCCACCATACAGCAGCAAATCAATAAAAACAACATTTACTACAATGGGCTCAACAGTCTGATGTTTAACCAGTGTGCATTTCCGTGATGTGAATTGCAAATATACACATAGAACATTGAACGTGCCTGTGTGTGTGTGTGTGTGTTTGTATATACCAAAGAGAAATGCTGTCCATCCTAATCTCCAAAAGCAGGTGGCTGATATGAACTTACCCATACTACATGCCACCCTGCATTGCAAGGCACATAAGTTACCATGGTATGCACCCTCTCCATGTCATATTGCTTGTAAATCTCTCTCTGTCTCCGTGCCATATTGATGCCTAACAAATGACTTGATGTGCTGCATACATGTCCATAAGCCATGCATCTAGTGTACTAACATCTGTCAGGCTGCAAAACGTGTGCCCCAGGTTATCCCCTCACTTTAGACAAGCACTCCATGTGTCACTGCAGTACAGGGGGCACAGTCTCCTTTGCTGTGTCTCCATATTTTGCTTCTGTGTTACTAAGATGTTTCATGTAGTACACTGATAAAGGGATTCACAGTATGCCTTGCTCAGCACCCTAACTTACAACTCCTCCCCCACTACTACGGAATTCACTTTCAGTCACGCATCACAAAATAAACATGAGAGGTGTATTGGGCTTTAGGGCAGTAAGTTGTAAATGTGTTTCACTGTTCAGTGAAGGACTGCTGTAAGAGACACAGACGACTGTCAGTAGTCCTGTCTAAACAGCACCAGTGCTGTCTGTGAATCCAGCTGTGTTCTACTTTCATTCATGTTATATTTCCTTAATTGTGCTGTTTTAATATTGCCTTTCAAATTTAACCTTTAACCCCCCCCCAACCCCTTAACACGCAGTTAAACTCTTCAGGCTAGGCTGTTTCCTTCTAAGCATGTTCTAAATTGCTTCAATTTCAGTAACCTTCTCAATGCTTGATAATGCTGCGTATGTATTCAAAGCATGTTTCCAGTTCCATCTTTGCTTCCTCATAACATTAGAAATGTTGTACAACACAGTTGGTCAGGAGTCAGCTGTCTGAGGAATGTATTGTTATGGCTGAATAGTTGAAGTGACACTGCTCTGGATTTGCTCTTGCATCCATTTCACTGATTTATAATTAAGCAAATACACAGAGACGTTTCTGCTTGCATGTCATTGTGAAGGATGAAGCTCTCTCATGCAAAACAAAAAACTTTTTCAGTCATTTATGAATTGCTGGAAACATTCTTTCAGATATTCTGGCTTGCAAGTCCCCAAAGGAATTGTCTTTGATGTATCAAACTGTCTATATGAGACTCGATCTAGGTGTACAAGCATCGAAATACAGTTGATCAATGCCACTACTTCAAAAACATAACTTACTGAAAAAAATGAGACAACCAAAACTGCAACTAATTGCAAAAGCAAAGCAAATACTTTCCTTTTTTCATCGAGTAACCAAAACCCTTTCACTAACTTCAGGTACACTTTAAATAGTGGAAGTGCTATGGAAAGAGTTCTTGATAAAGTTAGTTGCCCCTGTACCCAACCCTACACGTTACCTTACAATACCACTAAAAAGACCCTTAGAAACACTTCACATACACACACACACAAACAACACACACCAGTGAAGCTGTCTCCTTCCATAACATTTACTATAACCCTAACCCTAAAACCACTGCACACATACTCCCACCATTAATGCCAAAGCATTTGATATATCCATTTGACATTAAAACAGGATTACACTTACTGAAGCCATAAGAATTTGGTTTTCCTCCTTTAGATACCTTCAGCACACAACAAAAAATAGTTTGTCTATTTTCACTGAAACCCAGTTATAGTTGACTCTTTCCATTACTGATTATGTATGGTAACATATACATTACATTTTCCAGCCTTCATCATAAAGTACATAAAACAACAGGTATGTCAGAGCTCATAGCTGTGTTGCATTCATTGTCCACAAGAGTTTTGCAGTTAAGAATATGTCTTTGTACACAACATGGGTTATATTTTGAGAGAAAAATCAAACACTGTGACAAATGGCTAAAAACATTCTTACTGCTTGAAAGCTTTTGTTCATTCTCTATCGACCTTTTATATTTGTAATGGTCTTATTAGACCTCATAATAATATAAATATGTATTCTACGGTGCTTTTTAGAAAGAACAAGGTTAATGAAAAGCCATGTCCACTGTTTTAGGTTTGTTACATAGCAGCTAGAGAATGCAAAGCATAATGTAAGTAGCAAGTGTACGATCCCAAATGTGGTTCCACTCAAAAAGGCATATGCTAGTATATGTTCCTCCTGCACATATGCTGTCTTAATGTAAAGAGAAAATGTGTAAAGCTAAGAACACAGCTGTAGTATGAAAGAATACATGAGGATTAATGTCTGTGGGTGCAAAAATTTGGCTTTTAACACATTCATGGATTACTCTCTCTTCATTTTAGGTAAACAAAACTGATGCAACAATTTTAAAGAGGAGGACATCTGTCATCATCAGAATGAAAGAACAAAGGACAGAATATATAAACAAATACTTTAATGGCACTGAAAATGAACTGAAAGCTCCTACACACACTAAGGTACTGAACCTTTTTTATGTCTCAACTCCTACATGGCCCAGAGACTGTGTCTAGCATTTATTCTTGCGGTTCATGAGTTCTAATTTTTAACCAAATAATACAATTTACATTGTATGTAGGTACTTTGTTTTCCTCTTCCTGCTTACAAAAGGCTCACATTTCTGTCCTGTAGGAGATAATAATTAATCTTATACTTCAAACATACCTTACTCCATGCTGATACTAAACTCGTTACTTTTATAACTCTCCGCTGTTATGTCATAACAGACATACATTTTGTTGCATTCTTTTGATGTTATGACACACTCCAAATCAAATATAAGGCATTATTTAAACTGTCTCACTATGACTGAAGTACCAGGGTTCCCACTCACCACAACAATGCATTTTTGTGGATTATACGAAACTTTCTGTACAGCATTCTACCTTAATTTAAGAAAAAAACACACAAACTGCCAGCACTTCACCAGTATCTTTCCTTTATTCCAGCGATCTAGTACCTCGGCAATTCGCCTTTAAGGATCACATTTAATTGAGTGTGAACATAGTACTTATATACTCACTTTGACAATTAACATATTCAATTAACATATTAAACAATCAAATATATAAACACCAACTTCCAAAATTTAAAGTGACCATGAATTTGTAATAAATAAATATTCTCCATGTGAAATATAATAAATAATTAATTAATTGCCTAATTCCTGATTCATACCATTAGGCTTTAGAGTATGAAACTTGAAAATCATTCTAGTTTCTAACTCCAATAATTTAACTACAATGTCTTCCCCTCTTTAGAGGAAGGGCTTACCCAGTATGCTAAATATTAAACTACTAGAAGAACTACCATGTATCTCATGAAAATGTTTAGCAACAGGATTATTCAAATTTTGATTTTTAATGTCTTTTAAATGCTCCAAAATACGGATTCTTAACATGCGTTTCGTCTGTCCTATGTACCACATATTTTTACATGAACAACCCAATATATAAACCACCCCTGTGGATTTACAATTAAAATAGTGTTTTGGAACAAAATTTATATCATTAATGACACTCAGGTTCCTGACCTTATCACAAATGTTACAAGAACCGCAGGGAAAAGTACCTGGTTTTAAAACAATAGTATTATCTTTCCTTCCGACTCAGTTATTATTTAACAATTCTTTAAGATTTTTTCCCCTCTTATAAGAAAATGTAATGTGTTTGGGATATAAATGACCAATAAACTCATCATCACTGACAATATACCAATATTTTCTAACTAATAAAACCAATTTCTCAGAAAAAACAGAAAACCTGGTTACATAAAAAAGCTTCTCATCATCTTGATTATATTACGTAGTAAAAGCCTCACACCTTGATTCAAAATTTCCAACAAATGTATAATTTCCATCTACATTTTTACCAAGTAATTTGTCCTTGCATGCTAGTAAATGTGTTTTATTATAACCCCTTTCACTTAACCTCAGCAGGACTTTATTCAATTCACAAATTTTTTCATTTTCGTTACTGGTATGATCGAAAATTCTCTTGAATTCACCAGAAGGTAATGCCTTTAGTAGATGACCAGGGTGAATGCTGGTCGCATGCAAAAACATATTAACTGAAGTAGATTTCCTAAAGAGCCTAAACCCTATATTTTCCCCATCTTCAAATAATGTTAAATCTAAAAAGTTAATCTGTTTTCTATTCAACTCATAAGAGAAAGAAAGATGATGTTCATTATTATTAAGAACCTCAAAAAATTCAAAAAAGTCATTTATGTCTCCCTTACAGATGAAAATAAGATCATCTATAAAACGCTTATATAATATTACATTATTCCTAAAAAAGCGGTAGGATAAATGAATGTCTTTTCAAAAAAAACCATGTATATGATATTATATGAGGGCACAAAGGCCACCCCCATTGCTGTACCTTTCACCTGCAAAAAATAATTATTATTAAAGAAAAAATAATTGTGAGTCAAACAAAACTCTAATAGACCCACTAAAAAGGTGGTTATGGGCCCTTCACCTAACATATCAAAAATAGAATCCAACCCCCATCTGATATCTATATTAGTATATAGTGATTTTACATCTATAATAACCCAATAGTAGTCATAATGCCATTCAATTTGAGATATACTATTAATGAGATCCTGAGTATTGGAAATGTGAGCTACCACTTTGTGTAAATGAGCTTTTAAATGAAAATCTAAAAAGATGTTAACATTATCCAGAAATGAACCTATCCCCGAAACTATTGGCCTACCTGGTGTTTTTGTAAATTTTTATGTACCTTAGGCAAAGCATATAATATAGGGATTGTGGTATTTTTTATAAATAATCTGCGAACATCTTTGTGCTCAAAAAAACCCAAGCGTTCACCCTTTTCCAATAAAAATAATAGCTCATCATTAAATTACATGGTAGGTTCATAATCCAACTTCTTATATTCTTCACCATTTTGAAGTATACTATCAACCATCTCACAGTAATCCAATTTGTTCATGACAACCCAATTGCCACCTTTATCAGCACATTTAAATATATAATTAATCTTAAGTTTTTTTAGGTCCTTCATAGCTTGCCATTCATTTTTACTTTAGCATCTTTTTTCTTTACAAAATGTTTTAAATGCTATCTCAATTTCTTTGAAAAGGACCTTAAAAAATACTGAGATGGCAGGCACATTACTGTTAGGTGTGAACTTATTAATATTCCATAAATGTGGCACAACTAGCTTCCCATATCCATTATTGTAAATGTTATTATAATCCGCTTCTTCATCATTTTCATCCAATTCATGAAAGTCTAATCCATCATAATCATACAAAGACAGATTCAATAGACTCTCATCTAAATCAACAGTACTATAAAAAACATTTGAATCAACATTTTCAGAAACAAACTCATCTTCTCTTTTAAAATAAACTTTAAAAAATAGCTTTCTAATGAAAGCTTTAAGTTCAAAATATAAATCAGCAAAAGAAGGAAAAAAGTTGGTATGAATTTACTGCCTTTTAACAAAACACTTTTTATATCATAAGTAAGTTCTAAATTCGATAAATTTACACACATTAAAGTCTCCGTGTCAGAAACTGCCGGGCAAAAACCCGGTTCACATACCAGTTCATTGTTTAAAGCGATTCCTTCCATTCCCTCCCTTATTTGACCTATTTGTCTGAAAGGAATCTCCTGTAGTCGGTGAAACTGAGGCACCATTATGAACCTCAGTGGTATTTGCAGTCACAGATGTAGAACTGGCAAAAGTCACATTTTTGGAAATGTTCCTATCTGCTGAAGACGCTGAAATACTTCATTGTCTCTGGCTTCCATTTCTAACCTTTGACCTGCTACGTGCAGGCTCTCGTTGCCATGAGAACAATACACCAGTCTCATAGTCTTTTAGATCACGCACTAATTTATTTCGCTTCCTCTGGATAATTTCACCTTCCAGTTTACAAATTTTTTTCATTAACTCTTGAAATTTGCATCCTATAACAGGACTCCCCCGCCACCTCATCCTGTAGATGATACTTCAAGAAATAGCTACCCATTGTAGCCTCATTTTCTGCCTTTTAACCAGTTTAGTTATAATCCCCAAAGTTATCACTTTTTAGATTAACCAGATGAAAAACATCCTTAAGTTATTTTCCAGTTTTTCATCTTACCACTTTCCCTTGAATCTGGTTTCCTTGTCTTAATGGACAATAATAAGCATATTTTTCTGTTCATAAACTCATAGGAACACATTCTTTCTTACCTTCTTGGAAGGTCTGATATATAACTGCATGATTCATGTAATTCAGATTTATTTGCTGGCTTAGAAAGTAGGGTTTTACTGTGGGAGAGCTATGCTTTGTGCTGGCATGGAAAGATATATCTCAACTATCATCCCTTCAAATTAAGATGGGAGGGAGGAAAAAGTGGCAAACAATAGGGAGAGAATAAGTATTTAAAAAGTGAACAGAATGTAAAAGGACTGGCACAACATAATAGACAAAAGTTCCGAAGTTTTGAAGACTCCTTTCGGCTGCTTCCATTAGGGGTCGCCACAATGAATCATCTGTTTCCTTTTCTTCCTGTCCTCTGCATCTTACTCTTATCACACCAACCACCTGCATGTCCTCTCTCACCACATCCATAAACCTTATCTTAGGCCTTCCTCTTTTCCTGTTACCTGCAGCTTTATCCTTAGCATCTTTTTCCCAATATAGTCTGTACCCCTCCTCAGCACGTCCAAACCAACATAATCTTGCCTCTCTGGCTTTGTCTCCAAACCTTCCAACCTGGCTGACCCTCTAATATACTTATTCCTAATCCTGTCCACCCTCATCACACCCAGTGCAAATCTTAACATCTTTATCTCTGCCACGTCCAGCTCTGACTCCTGCCTTTTTGTCAATGCCACTGTCTCCAACACATATAACATAGCTGGTCTCAGTAACCTCTTGTAGATCTTCCCTTTCACTCTTGCTGGTACTCGTTTGTCACAAATCACTCCTGACACTCTTCTCCTGCTGACCTTCATTCCTCTTATCTCTAGAGCATATCTCCACCTCTCCAGGGTCTGCTCCACCTGTTCACTACTCTCACTACAGATCACAATGTCATCTGCAAACATCATAGTCCACGGGGACTCCAGTCTGATCTCATCTGTCAACCTGTCCATCACCATTGCAAATAAGAAAGGGCTCAGAGTGAATCCTTGATGTAATCCCACCTCCACCTTAAATGCATCAGTCACTCCTACTGCAGACCTCACTGCTGTCACACTACCCTTGTACATATCCTGTACCACTCTTACATACTTCTCTGACACGCCCAACTTCCTCATACAATACCACAACTCCTCTCTAGGCACCCTGTCATATGCTTTCTCTAAGTTCACAAAGACACAATGCAACTCCTTCTGACCTTCTCTGTACTTCTCCATCAACACTCTTAGAGCAAACATTGCATCTGTAGTGCTCTTTCCTGGCATGAAACCGTACTGCTGATCACTAATCATCACCTCCCTTCTTTCTTAACCTAGCTTCCACTACTCTTTCCCATGACGTCATGCTGTGACTGATCATTTTAATCCCTCTGTAGTTACTACAGCTCTGCACATCACCCTTATTCTTAAAAATCGGTACCAAACCACTTTTTCTCCATTCCTCAGGCATCCTCTCACTTTTCATGATTTTATTAAACAATATAGTTAAAAACTTCACTGCCATTTCAGCTAAACACCTCCATGCTTCCACAGGTATGTCATCTGGGCCAACAGCCTTTTCGTTCTTCATCCTCTTCATAGCTATCCTTACTTCCTCCTTGCTAATCCACTGCACTTCATGATTCACTATCCGCACATCATCCAAACTTCTCTCCCACTCATTCTCTTCATTCATCAGCCCCTCAAAGTACTCTTTCCATCTGCTCAACATACTCTCCTTGCTTGTGAGCACGTTTCCCTCATTATCTTTTATCACCTTTACCTGTTACACATCTTTACTAGCTCGGTTCCTCTGTCTAGCCAATCGGTACAGGTCCTTTTCTCCCTCCTTAGTGTCCACCCTTTCATACAACTCTTCATATGCCTTATCCTTAGCCTTCGCCACCTCTCTCTTTGCCATGCACCTCATCTCCTTATATTCCTGTCTACTTTCTTCATCTCTCTGACAATCCCACTTCTTCTTCACCAACCTCTTTCTCTGTATACTCTCCTGTACTTCTTCATTCCACCACCAGGTCTCCTTGCCCTCTTTCCACATGTCACACCAAGCACATTTCTAGCCATCTCCCTTACTAGCTCTGCTGTAGTTACCCAGTTATTCGGTAACTCTTCACTGCCACCCAGTGCCTGTCTTAACTCTTCTCTGAACTCCACCTCACAATTACCCTTTTTCAATTTCCACCATTTGATCCTTGGTGCTGCCCTCACACTCCTCCTCCTCTTCTTGATCACCAATGTCATCCTACAAACCACCATTCTATGCTGCCTAACTATACTTTCCCGTGCCACCACTTTACAGTCTCCAATCTCCTTCAGACTGGCCCTCCTACATAAGATATAATCCACCTGCGTGCATTTTCCTCCACTCTTGTATGTCACTCTATGCTCCTCCCTCTTGTTAAAATACATATTCACCACAGCCATGTCCACCCTTTTCACAAAATCTACTACCATTTGACCTTCTGCATTCCTTTGCTTAACACCATACTTACCCATCACTTCCTCATCCCCTCTGTTCCCTTCACCAACATGCTCATTGAAATCTGCTCCAATCAGCACTCTCTCACCCTTTGCAAAACCTTTGGGTAAAAAAGTTTCAAAGACTGTGGCTAAGTAATTTTACTCAGAGGTACAATGGTGGCTGGGTAGTTCTACTCAACAGTACAAGGGTGGCTGGGTAATTTTACTCAGTGGTACATGGGTGGCTGGGTAATTTTATTCAGCAGTACAAGGATGGCTGGGTAATTTTACTCAGGGGAGCAAGAATGGCTGGGTAATTTTACTCAGGGGTACAAGGCTGACTAGGTAATTTTACTCAGCAGTACAAGGGTGTCTTGGTAATTTTACTTATTGGTTCAAAGGTGGTTGGGTAATTTTACTCAGTGGTGCAAGGGTGGCTGGATAATTTTACTGAGCAGTACAACAGTGGCTGGGTAATTTTACTCAGGGGAACAATGGTGGCTGTAATTTTACTCTGCAAAGAGTATAGCTAAGAAGATAGGAGAGTTTCAAGCTGTGAAGTAGGATGGATAGGGTGGATAATTATGCTAAGTACGATGAGACAATGACAAGAGGAGTGAGCTATGGAAGTGCCTAGGTAAAGGCTGTTCAGAAATGGCAGAGTAATGAGAGATGAAAGTGCAGAACCAATCTATATAAAGGAAGGTATCAGATGTGAGGTCCTTGAGAATAAACATTACCCTCTTAGGAATGGGGCAATGGTCACACAAGGGTTAAAAGCTGTCCCTGGCAGTTCAGGCAGACGAGTGTGAGTTCATGGACAGATGCCATGTCATCCACCAGATACAAGAGGAAAATGAGAGACTGGGGGATAGAAGAGAGGAATGTGGCAGGAGGAAGAGGTTAATAATCACAGTGATGTTACACTACCAGTATCAGATGGGGAGACTCCGAGGTAGAGAGGAAGTGAGAGTCTACTGAGAGCTTAGAGCATAATGAGCACACATTGTGCACATCCAGATTAAAACACTTTTAGCCAGCAGTGATGCCATAGTGTGTTTCAGCATAGTGGAAAATGATGTTATAGGGTGTCAGGCTTATTACAGAACAAGCACATGAACTGGGTGTTACTGGGGTTCCAGGCATAGGGCCTGGTTTTATTATTAGGGTGTAGAAGATCTGGGTGATATTATTAGGGTACCCGTCAAAAGAACTGGATGATTTTCTTAGGCTGTCAGGCTTAGCATATCAGAACAAGCACAGGGCATGGCTGTCATTATTATGGTCCCAGGCACAGGGTCTGGGTATTGTTATTAAAGTATCAGGCTAAATATTTCAGGATTACCAGAAGACTTGGCTATTATTATTATGGTACCAGGAGCGGGACCTGGTTGTCATCCTCTGATTCCAGGGATGTTGCACTAAAAACAGATTGTGTTGTATTAGACATTTCCCTTTTTCTTAGAATATGCGATCTCAGAAGTAGAATATCTAAATAGCAAGGAATGTGGGGCTTGGGTGAAGGAGGACAGATGCGTGATTTATTAATATATAAAATTCAATAAGTAGAATATATGATGATACCCACCTCTTCAATCTCTCCTCAGGAATTACCATCAAACATAACTCCCCCCTACTATCACTAGGGAACAGGTCCTCAATGTTCTATCAAGGACAAGAATACTGCATTGATGGGTCCAGACAATATATCAGGATGCCTTTTAAATAGCATGAAACATGACTTATCAGGACCGCTGGAAGTGCTATTTAGCTGTAATGTCCAAACAGGCTCCACGCCTCATGAATGGACAGCAAAGGTGTGCCATCTACAAACCCTGGAAACTGGAGACCCATAAGTCTCACTAATTTCATATGCAAAGCCATGAAAAGTCAATAATGACATAGAAAACCTCCAAATACTGCACCGAACTTTGTCAAGGGCAGATCATGCCTACTCACCATGATGTACTTCTTTGAGAAGGTTACTAAAGCAAATGATGGAGGAAAAATTTACCTTGCCAAGGCATTTGACAGAATAACCCACTCAAGCATTGTTAACAAACTCAAGAGGTTAGGTATAAACTCTTATGTCATCTGGTGATAGCCAGCTGTCTCACAGACAGAACCCAGGAAGTTAGAATTGGGGAGTACTCATCTACAAAGAAGCCAGTCACAAGTGGAGCCCCTCAGACATTGCTCCTGTGACTGCTGCTTTTTGGTATTTACTTCACTGAAGTCAAGGTCAATGCCAAGGGCCTCTGGCTGACTAAATTTGCAGATGATTGCAAATTAGGAGCTGTCATGGATCACCCACTGACACAAATATTCTTCCATAAGGGCTGACACAGACAAATAATTTGTGTCAGAGCCAGGGGATCTAAATGCTAAGAAATGCATAATAGTATCCTTTGGGAAATCATCCACACCAGGTGACTATCATATTGACAACACATCCCTAAGAGACAACCCAGTAGTCAGGGAATTGGGGACATACATAGACAGTAATCTAGCCTTTGACCATCACATGTCTACAATAGTGAGGAAATCTTTCTACATTGTCCAACTTACAAACAAAGGTATGGCATCTAGGTCCAAGAAGGTCATTATTCTACTGTATTCAACATTCAACAAACATATCACTGAGTACAATGCCCATTTAGGTATGTACCTACCCAGACAAATCCAACAATTGGTGCATCCACATAGGTTCCTCACTAAAAACATAGGTTGTAAGTAACATGTCCTATGCAGACCAACTCAAAGCCCTATCCCTGTATTTTGCCTTTGCTGTTGAAGGGAGACTAATGCCTGGCATAAAATGCATTGTCAGACACCATCCTGTTGGACCTCCTGCATATCAGCAAAACTAATTGCACCAGTATTACCCATTCTAAAGACTTAAACCTTGCATGTGATATAAATAGGGCCACTGGAGAAACATATATGTATCCGAGAGACTACCACTTTTCTGGAACAGGCTCCTCATTCATAGTTCCTCCCTAACCTAATTAAAATATAACTTGGACAATTGGATAGGGAACAGGAACTTCATTCCTGGTTTGGCTCCTATGTCTCTGATGGACACAGGCAGCCTGTACATGGTTTGTCTTCAAGGCCTTTGCTTGCAAATTTTTCATCTCTCAAACTCCTGCTTACATTTATAAAGGGTACCAGAACTTGCCAGAGATTTGGGATGCATGGCTAGGCTTAAAAATGCCCTTATGGTCATTTTATTAGTATACATCTATGAACCTATACTACTAGATTCATAGATGTGTACTACTACTGTGCCTTCGAAGGTTTGGCGTTGGGCTGGCATCTCGGCACTGTAAAAAAAATTCACTGCCAATCATTAGCAGACGGAGTTCCGCCGTGGTGACCCCTAACTGGGAAAAGCCAAAATACATTACTTTTTACTATGAACCTATACTACTACACTGTAAAGGATGGTGACCCCTAACTGGGAAAAGCCAAAATACATTACTTTTTACTATGAACCTATACTACTACACTGTAAAGGAGGAATAATATGGAAATGAAGATACATAACTAGCAGTCCTGGGAAAATGACTTAATCTTGACATACAAGGGGACATATAAGGAAATACTTTTCAGAGAGAGAGCATGGTTGACAGCTGCACTTTATCAAAATGAACGTTATAAGCTAAGACCATGAGAGCATTTTATTTATTTTTTATATTTTATATTTTATGTATTTATCCTTTTGTTGACCAAGTTACTCCAACTAGGCTAGTTGCCTCTTTTCAAGGGAGACTTGATGTGGTATTTCTACCACTAGGGGCGATTTGGCCAGGCCATCAAGGAACTTCCCCTACTTGTCACTGTTGTGAGTGGGATCAGCTTTGGAGGTGCACTTCATGTTTCCATTCCAGCACAAGAGGTGGCCCTGAGAAAAAAGCAGGCAGATGAATAGAGATGTTGATGATGATGAGGTAGTGGTGGTGAAAGAAATGCACAAGAAAGCAAATATCAAGACCGAAGAATGTGGGCAGGATTCTAAGGAAATGTTTCAAAGAAACCTGTTTGATGAACAGGAGCAAATGTCAAATGTATAATTACAACCCTCTAGTCAGGAGAGTTGCAGGATGATTTAATTAAAGAAATTGTGCTGTATAGTGAGCCAGAAAATGAAGGAGATGTTTCCTGGTAGGACATTATAGAGAAAATATAAAAAGGAGGGTGCAGATTCAATCCTGAGGAACAGCAATGAGATGGAAAAGAAAACAAACGCATAGAAAGTAAAAGAACTTAAAAGTGGAGTAACAGAAAAGAAGGCAGAAAAACATAAAAAAATGGAAATATGTAGTAAGGATTCAAAGTAAAGAAGACAAAGAAATTGACAGGCATGAAGTGTGGGACAATGTAGTAGCTCCATTGGGTGTAAAAGCCCACGAGGTAAGATCATTTATTCTTATTAACAGAGACATTTTGTGACATATTTGAAACTCTTTTTTTCAATGGAAACTTTTCTTGGAGAACATGTAAAAAAAAGAAAGACTGTAACCCATGGAATTTTGATGAGATAAAAGCATTTAATAGGGAAACAAAAAAAAGAAGATTCATACACAATTTTAAACAAAGGTAGAAAGAGTGACTTTGAAAAGGACATTTGAAAGTTTTACATAAAGAAGTATTGGGCATTGCAAAAGTTTATGACAAAGGGTGTTTATGGACTGGTGGCTGGGATTGTAATATTGTGTTAAAAATAGAAAGAGAAAAAAATATAAATATACCAAGGATGATAAATGTGGAGGGGAATAGGGATGTTGTAAAATACTGGGGAAACCCCAAACACTTTTTTTTAAAAGAAGGACATTTGATAAGTAACTATGACAAAAGGAAATGTTACATTTGTGGGGAAATGGGACATGATGAAAAAAATGTGAATTGAAATGCTATAAATGCAAAAAAAATGGACATTTATGGATGGATTGCAAAAATGAAAGTACAAGTAAGGAAACAGAGAAAAAATTATAAAAAAGAAGAAATATTAGAAGTAGTAAAAACAGAAGAAAAATTGATGAGAAAAATAATAAAGAGGATGTACAGGAAGGTTTTGAAATATGTGATGAAGACATAAACTGGAAAGCAGTGAAAGGTAAAAAAATAAAGAAATAAATACAAAAGAAAAAAAGGAAAATAAATAAATAAAAAAGAATATATACACCTAAAGACTGGGGCTTAGTATAATGGTTAATGTGTTTGACTCACAGACAGAAGAAGCAGTGTTTGATTTTCACCTTTGGGAAGAAGTTGGTTAGGTTTAAATGGCCTGTTAAAAAGGCTAGCCTAGTAATTGGCTATGATGTTATGAAATCATGAATCTAAGAAAACCAGAAAAAAAAAAATTTAGAGTGCTTTCTGTAAATGGACTTGCAAAACTGGTATGTATAGAACTGAAATAGATTGTTTTAAGTATAAGAAGGTTTAGTTATAGTATAAGGGTGAGGTAGTTGAAATAGGATGAAAATGTGTGTGTGTGTGTGTGTGTGTGTGTGTGTGTGTGTGTGTGTGTGTGTGTGTGTGTGTGTGTGTGTGTGTGTGTGTGTGTGATGAAAATGTGTGTGTGTGTGTGAGATCATCTTTCAATATGGCTAGAGATAATGGAAAACAAGGAATATATAAAAATAGGCAAAGGAATAAAAAGGATAAACAAGAAAGCATGGAATGAGAGGGAAAGAGATTAGTAATGCAGTTATAAAAACTGGTCTGAAAGGTGGGTGATATTTAAGGAATATACTTTTTTACAGCAGCAATATGATGTGACAAAAGTAGAGAAAGAAAAATATAAAGGAACATATAATATATTGGAAAAATTCGAACATGATAGACAGTAGTTTGACTAAAAAAGAATTAAATGAAAAAATTCAAGAAAAAAATTAAAAGAATTGTTATATAACCAAATATACATTTTACAAGGAGAAAAGGGAAGATGTATTGAGTTACTTAAGTAGATTAGTACAGGAAAATTGTAGTGTAATAAGAGAAGTAAAAAATGTAAAAGGAGAAATAGAAAGGTCTCCAGAAAAAAATATGAATAGTGTCAGACAACATGTACAAGAAATGTTTAAAGAAAAAAGAAGGAAGTGAAAAAACATGGAATGTACAAGAAATGTTTAAAGAAAAAAGAAGGAAGTGAAAAAACATGGAAAGTAAAAAAGTTAACAAAAAAAAAAAGAAAATTAAGAGTTAGAAAAGGGGATTTCATTAAATGAGTTAGACAAAGTTTTAGGATAGGTAAATATAGATTCATTTGCAGGCCCATATGGAATAGAGTATGAAATGTACAAAAATTTAAGGGACTGGCAAAAAAAATTTTTTTTGAATGAATGGTTAAATGAAGGTTTTCTGTGTAAAGAATTATGTAGTGGAATACTTAAAATTCACACAGAAGAAGGAAGATAGATGACAATTAAAAATCTGAAATTTAAATGGAAAATATTATAGAAGATAGCATATATACTATAAAGATGGCTGGTTGTCAAGAATTATTAATGATAGTTACAGAAGTTGTGGATGGTATCATGAACCATCATAATGAGATCATGGCAGGAGATCTTAATAAGGCATTTGACACAACTGGACATGAAATCTTATGGGTAATAATGAAAAAATATAATATAAGTGAGAAAGTTAAGGAACTATGTATGTCAGCTTATAGTAATAATAAAGTGAAAATATTTGTAAATGGCTAGTTAAGCCAAGAGGTACATATGAAAAGTGATGTAAGACAGGGATGTCCAGTGAACTGTATACTCTTTGCATTAGTTATGAATGTGATGATATGTGAAATAAATTAGAAAACGAAGCAGGCAGGGTACATAACACCTAAAGGGTTAATAATTCCAGTTCTGTTAACATATGCAGATGACATTATAATAATTGCAAAAAATAAAATATAGTTAAAAGAAGTAATAATTTGCATAAGTAATAGGGATGACTTTAAATAAAGAGAAAAGTAAAGGTTTAGGTGATGTCGTAAAAATTAGGAGAATATATTTTAGAATGAGTGAAATTTCAATGTCTGTGTTAGGTACAAAAGTTGGGAATACAGTTGTAAGTAGAATTCAATGAAAAAAAAACAGAATACATAAAACAAACCTGTATTTTCTGGAGAACATATAAATTATCATTGAGAAAAAAGCTTATTTGATAAATTTAGTACTGATGGGAAAATAACATACTTGACAAGTGTATTCATATTGCCAACAGTATTTGAAAAGGAATTATTGTAAACATTTTTTCATGTATATGGGATTCTAGATTAAACCCAGTAAAAAAAAGATTTTTGTATGTAAATAAAGAGGTGGTTTAGGGTTAATTTACCCAGTGGTATAACTACTTCATTAAATTTGTACAAAGTATTAAAGTAGATAAATGAAAAAGATGAGACATTAGTAGTAAAATTGTATACAAGTATGATAACTTCTGAGGTATGGTAAAAAAGAGAAAAAATAGTGTATAAATGAGGAGCTAAAATATTACCAAGAAAAAATATTTTTGTGAAAAAGATTTTAAAAAGCATGGTATAAGAATGTAATACATTTCTATGTAAAACCATGGGAAAATCTAACATATGAAAAAATTAAAGCTATAAAAATAAGAAGCAAATGGTGTGATCAGAAAGTAGAATGTCAAGATTTTTTGTGGAGACTGGTAATGTATAAATTGCCAGTAAAAGGAAATATGCCGTATAAGAATAAAAGTGATAGAACATGTTTACACTGTCAAGAAGAAATAACTTTGGAACATATGTTTTTGAAATGTAAAAAAAGTTATGGGCAAAACTATGTAAAGAAGATTTTTTGAAGATATAAAAGAAGTTGATAAACATGGATATGATTAAATATGGATATTACAAGAATACATGTAAAATTTGTTAAAAGAATAGATAAAAAGTTATTTTATGTTATATGGGTTACAGGGAATGAAAAAATAAGTCAAATCGGGTTTAATAAATGGATTTTAGCAATATTATGTTAAATCAGATGGTTATAGAAAAAGGAATGGGGGTCTAACAGAGATAAAAATTGTGTGTGTGTGTGTGTGTGTGTATATATATATATATATATATGTGTGTGTATGTATATATATATATATATATATATATATATATATATATATATATATATATATATATATATATATATATATATATATCCATATCCATATATAACCCTTTTCCCATTTTTTCACATGGTGTTGGGGTGTCATTTCAACAGTGACAATCATCTCTCTCTCTCTTTCTCTCTCTCTATATATATATATACATATATATATATATATATATATATATATATATATATGGATCTACTTCATTTGACCTAAAACTCATTTGACTGACACCCAATTGACCTAAATTTCATTTGACTGACAACTCATTTGACTGACTCCCATTTCACCAACAGCTTACAATGCTGAATTTCCTCATGCTAAATCTTAAACCATAGACAAGAACACTTAGAACACCAATAACTAACCCTTTCCAGAACTTAAAAAATACTTACTTACTCTCTTAACAGAAACAGGACAATGTACAACCAAAACTAATTGGGGGGGCTATGTCCCCACACCTACCAATGTGGGGGGCTGTGCCCCCCTAATTATATATACTAACTCCAGGATCGTACTACAGTGGGAAAAAGGACATATACATTTAACTTACCTTACAGTACTCTATATGCTGCCACTACTGCTGGGAATGCACAAAACATTTGCCAAATTACTTTAGATACTTCCCATAAACATGTAAAGAGATAAACCCACATTTAGAAACACTACAACACTACTTTCTACATGACTATCAGAATTCTAACAGTAAGCACTGTAAGTAACAGTATTTTTTTTTATCACAAGCAAGTCACAGGTGAAGGAAAACCCACAATACTTCTATGTCTTAAATGTCAATCAAATGAGTTTTAGGTCAAGTGAAGTAGACCCATATATATATATATATATATATATATGTATATATATTTATATTTATTTATATATATATATATATACATATATATATATATATATATATATATATATATATATATATATATATATGGTTTACCATCAAAATATACAAATGCATTTGTTCATTTAATAATGACGTTGAAATAAAATGTTGAAAATAACGTTATGCCATCAAAATGTCGAAAATGATAAAGCCGTTTTTCAGTATTCGATGTTGTCAGAAGATGACCATTAAATTGCCTTTGCCGTCTGGATTTTGGTTGAAGTGAAATAAACCGATCCATTTTAAGGTATTGCAGTCTGACAACAGTAATCATTAGTAGCTTTTAACTTTTTTAGATAGCAAATATTGTAACTCCTGCTAACGTAACTCATGCATGAGTGCTCCATTCCGATAAATGTCTTTTTCTTTTTTAGATCTATGTGACATTGTATATCCTGAAAGTTGTACCTCTAACTAATTACACCAACAGAAATCCACTAGAGGAAAGTAATATAAACTAATAAAGTATTTTAAGTAGTTATCAGTATGGAAATCATTAACAATTATCAATGACAATGTCAGTTATCTGTATTATAAGGCACAATGTTGTGCAACTAACTGTCCAAATCCATGAGATGTTAACTGTTTTCTATGTGATAACAGACGTTTAAAATGCATTTCTTATCAAGTAAGCAACATCTTTTGGAAACAGCACAATAGTCTACTTTTTAAGTCTTCAATGTGGTTTTGTTCTAATTGTATTGCATGCAGTACATCTAACATAAATGACTTTTGCTTGCCCAATAAGTTACTCAAACATCTGTGCCACCCTTCAATTGGATTTTGGCTATGGGGATAAGCAAGAGAGCATGTATTCCACTGATTCCAAAAAACAACTTCAAATAGTGGTGGTAGTCTTTCTGAAGTTGAACTCCATATGCTGTAGCATCTTGCTCTGCCAAGTATGTAATTCTCCTTTAAAAAATTACAAAATGGTTTACCTGCCTCGGTCATATCATTTTCTATTTCTGAAAATGTGCAATTAATACTTTGATTACACAAAAGCTAATGCTGGAATCTGTTTACAAAGCATTGCAAACTGCGTAGTGCTTCCAAACTCTGATACTAAATGTAACTTCCTTTATTTGTCTCCACACTATTTTACAAACATGAAACCAGTAACCTTTAGCTAGACTGTTAAGTAAATTATGCTTAATAGAGTTCTCAGCTCCTTTTTCAAAAGCACACCACCATGTGTGATCTTAAATCTAATCTGTAACGTGTACATAAAGACAATACACAGTTCCAGAATTTGTCATAACAATCTCAGCTTTAGATGGCAAGATTCCAAAAACAACAGGTATAATTTTTCTACATTCACTTCCTTCTAAGCAGCAGTGAATACTGTAGACTTGCTTGCATTTCCTTGTACTTACAGGGAATGTGCTGTCTACAAGAATGTACTCTGAAAAACACATTTTTTACATTGGATGCTGTAGTAATAATAACACAATTTTGCAACTGAATCTGATACAACAGTATGTTCAGTAATAAATTCATCATTCTTAATAGGAAGAATTTCAGGAATTTCAATGTATGCATATCTGTAAACAGGTCCCCTTCACAAAGTCGAACATTCAGAAACTCGAAATGCATATGGCTGAAGCCATATGCTTGAATTTCTGAAGCTCGACTTCGTGAAAGGTAGCTGAAAAACAAATAAAGTAACGCTTGCCCCCCTGCACCCCTACTACTTATTTTTTCCAACTCCAAGATCGTACTACAGGGCAGAAAGGGAAATCTCACATTCTGCGCTGTATGCCGTTCCCCATTCACAAAGTTGAGCTTCCACAATTTCGAGCATATGGTCTTGACCATATGACTTTCGAGATTGTGGCCGTTCGACTTTGTGAAGGGAAATCCTGTAAACATGTTCTTCCTCTTCTTTTGTCTTACCCTACTTATGGTTTGCTTAAGGGCAGAACTGTTTGGTAAAGTATTAACAACACAACGTGATGTACTTGTCAGTACTTTGGATACTATTTTACAAGGATCCTCTACAGAATGCTCTGCACGTCTTTTAATATTTTCATGTACTTTAAACACCTCAACTTGTAATGCATCTGATGCATGAAAATAACTACTACTTTTTTCTAGCCTGTTACCATCAATAACTACATCTGTAATGCATCATCCTTTACATTTATCTTTACTTTTTTAGATGCAACACCAATATCTCCTACTTTCTGTACTTTTCTCTAAGTAATATTGATATCCATCAACGCACAATAATTCATGTCCTTTCTGTGACATTACTGTTCCATAGATATTGCCAACTATGCCAGGAACAAACTTAGCCCACTCAGAATCCATTCCATTCTGCAATTACACATACAAGGTAAATAGCTCACATTATAAACAATAAATTGTTTTCAAAAACAGTTTTTCACTGTGAAACAAGTACCTTTTCTAAAATTGCCTTTCTGTAAAAATCCAACTGTAATATAATCCGTGTTACGATAACAACCGTTAACATTCAGCAAGTATTTACAAACACATAGAGCTTTGTTATATGTCAGAACATCACATAGCCATTACCCAAACAAATTTATTGAATGTAAAAATATCAACTTACACCAAACTGAACAGGAAGAGTATCTCAGTACTGCAGATTCACTAATTTTAATTTTGATTAAAAACACTTTGAAACCATGCATTTGATTTAACACTACTGGAAGAAGTGCATTTCTGGATTTTGATAGTCAACATATATATATATATATATATATATATAGATATATAGATTCACTTCATAATCTCGAAATACTGAAATCTCGAATTTCAGTTTTTTGAGACCATTAAATCGAATCCACACAACACCGAAACACCAAAACCACGAAATTCAAAACAGCTAAAACACAGCACACACCAGACCACACATATACCACAACACCCACATCACAACATAAACAAAGCAACACACGTCCACAAACCCTCAACACAAATGAGCAGGGGACAAGCCCCCATGCACCCCCCACACCCACCTACTTATATATATATATATATATATATATATATATATATATATATATATATATATATATATATATATATATATATATATATATATTAACTCCAAGATCGCACAAACAGAAAACAAAAGCAAACACACACACACGCACACACACATTCTACAGTCCTTCACACACACACATCACACATATCAGCACACTCACATACACTCAAACTCCCACCCAAAACCCTTATAAAACACTTAATTACCTGACATAACACCTAAATCCACACATGGCACCACACACCATCCATATACAATCCCGGAAATTATGTAGCTTCAACTTTATAGTCTCGAGATACTGAAATTCGACATTTCAGTATTTTGAGATTATAAAGTGTTTCCATACATATATATATATATATATATATATATATATATATATATATATATATATATATATATATATCCATACACACACACACACACACACACACTTGTAAATATTGGTAAATATGTAAATATTTTGTAAATGACAGTTACTTTTATATATAAATGGAGGACTCTTTGATAGGTGTCACCAGAGCTTTTACGACCACATGAGCCACCACCAACTCAAGCTGATGGGATATCGGCTTAACATATCATCTGAAGGGTGACACACTCAGGAGAACAGCACCCCTCTAATGCTGCACTGCAATATCAGCAGTCCAGTCACCTGGGGTGAGAGTAAAACTCGCAGCCTTCTGGTCTTGTAGCACCAAAGATGAGTGTGCTACATGTTGTACTACTGACATTGCCGAAGCAGCTAGGGAGTCCTGGAGGAGTAAATGAAAAGAGTGGCAGTGCACACCGCTGGACAGATTCAAAGTCCCCTTCAGCCAGCTCATTTTGTAACACAAAAGCATGACATTGGCTACGGCAGTACGTCCTAGTCTCTCTGCTGTGTCTCTAGAACAATGGAGCAATAGGTACTGAAATGGGAACAACACATATATGTGCACCCTAATAAACATACGCATGAACATGCACACACACACAGAGTTCTAATCCATTACCTGCTTTACTCTAGACTAACCCTCCTCAGAACAATCTTTCTGTTTAGGATATACTTTGCCATAATTTATATATATATATATATATATATATATATATATATATATATATATATATATATTTATATATATATATATAAAATGCTGTTCAGTGCTTAATTATTTCTTTGCGTTTTTCAATTTACAAACTGGCATTTGCCTTCTTCTGGCCCATTACAATAAATATATACAAATATAATCATTAATAATTAATAAATATACATGTATGCACACATTTACCTGTATCCCCCCCCCCATGGATCCTGTAGATACATTCAGTGCAATAAACAAGAGAATGACTGTAGGTAATAAATTACAATTAATTTATCCTGATCTGACACAGACTGCTCTAAGCCTGTATAGCTGAAAATGCATCCCTGTAAAGTCAGTATAGTTCTGATGAGTCTGAAGAGAGCGAGAACTAGCACCAGTTTTGTATCAGCGATCAAAATCCAGACATTTTAAATACTTTCTCATCTTGATTTCATTTTACTGCAGATCCTAAACTGACTTCAAAAATCAGTTCTAGAAGTAACTGTTTAAATCATTTGAATAAAAAAGCAGGTGTTAGGACTGTGTAGTTTTAAGGTTGCATGAACAAATATGTTTGTAAACATCATTTCTTACTATGATGAGACTAGAGTGGGATTTGAACTTGTAATACCAGTGGCCCAGGTGTTGAAATTGGCCTGGGATCTAAGACAGGCAAAATGGGGAGGGGTGTGGATAGATCATCAGAGGCAGCTTTCCTTTTATGCCTACACAGCTGCAGATGCGTGGGTGATTCAAGACGGAAAGTTCAGTCACATACACGTCTTTAAAGAGACAGCAAAACAATGGCAATCATTCAGCATCAGACAAAAATGGGGGGGGGACTTATGCATATATGATACTGCAGCCCTGTCCCCCAACAAAGATTACCGCTTATATTATAGTGTTTGGTTTTCCATCTGTTTCACAGGCCCTGGACTGACATGTAGAGGTAAAACGGCCAATGTCACCATGGTGAATTGCCTGTTGTATAATTTCTTTGCATACACTTTCTTTTCCCTTGTGACACACATTATGGCTAAAGCAAGATCAGCAAGGATTTGTTTACTTAGCTGGCTTACAGAACACTGCACATGCTTTTTGGAAATTAGGAACAACAACTGTTACATCAACGCCACAAAAAAAAAAAAAAAATTGGAAAAAACCCATGCAGGCATCTAATGACTGCAGCTGCATTAACTAGGTTCTGTGTAACCCTAAATCAGAGCTACTGCAATGCTGCTTCAGAGAGACCAGTGAGACTGTTGTGCTTTTTAGTATGAGAATGAGATACCCATACAGTGCAGTTTCTTCCCTGTCCTTTCTGATATAACTACAGCATGTGTCTGATTGTCAAAAACGGTCTTGCAATAGATAGTTTCATGTTTTTGTGTCCCACTTGAGATTAAGGTATACATGGTTGTATATATAAAGGTACATAGCTGTGAAACTGACGGCACTTGTGTGGTCTAATGCCATGCCTAAACGTATCCTCACTATTACGAGATGCCACTACAGACAGTACAATGCAGAAGCCACAATTGTCACTCATTGTTTACTATTGGCCTGTAGTCACCACTTACCCTGACATGGGTGGTTATATCCTGCAACAAATGTGAGAAATTGCAATTGTCTTGATATTTAAATAGTAACTATATATAACTTTCATTTTAGAATTACAAAAAAACTACTTTAACTAAAAACTACAAAAATAAATGTTCTAAAAATAAATTTTAATTTCATAATAACTACTACTATAGCAACTACTGTCCACATTGTGCTGTGATCCTGCTGCGCAGCTATATATATATATATATATATATATATATATACAAAGTTTTAAACTGATCTACCATGGCTCTGCTTTGTATGTGTAATTGTCACTAATTATCAGTCTAGTGTATTGTAAATCTGTAATATTAACTCATGCACTGCTACTGTTTGCTCACAAGCATACTTAGCAGCATTATGTTATCCTTATAGCAAAATCTTTCTTTTGTGTACTTTTCTTTTTCTTCTTGGTATATGAAGCTTGTCTTCCTCAGCCTTCAATGAATAGGGATGAATTTGCTGACATAGTCAGATTCTAAACTAATGCTTATAAATAAATAAAATAAACATAAAGTGAGAAAAGCCATTGGCATTAAATAACTGTTCTTCAAAATTGCACTTTTCATTAAGAAATATGCCACTTTAGGCATCTTACATGGTGATAATCTCATCCCTTGTCCACATCTGATATGCCCTAACCCAGGTTTGATCTCCATCTCAGGTTAAACTTGAGAGAAAGGTTTGAGATTACTAAAACTGTTTGCAAAGTGCCAACTGCTCATCATTCAGGGCCTGCAGTTGTAAAGGATGCTGTTATTATGAATATTCCAAGCCAGTGAATTGCAAGCAAAGTAGATCAGTACAGTTAACATCACATATATAAAAGATAATAGTATCAGCCAGTCAAACAAATTTTCCATTAGTTGGGAAACCACCTCTATATAAAAAAAATACTCAAGACTTTTGCTGTAGATCCCCCTATAAACTTGTAGCTGAGCCAAAACACAAATATATCTTTACTGCTTTACCTTTCTGCAGTAAACACTGTTTTGATGTTTTAGTTTATCATTCCCTGGAGCACTGACTCTGCCCCCTGAATGCCCTAGTGATGAGAACAAAGCCACCTTGGATAACACCCAGCTCTCTTTGCAATGAACAATGAGACTTATGTATTTCTCTTTTTTTAACCATGGCACACATGGACGTTGCTATTTATTGATGCACAGATTCTGTCAAAGTCCGCAGCAATAAAGGAGTGCAGACAGAGCAGACAGTATGCCAGCACTATCCCAGGGTAGTTTCTGCATACTGAAGCCTCTGTTTTGGCTGTTTTCTTTTCTGTGTGCATTCTAATGGATTAATGGATCTCAGTAAATACCACTGACAGCCTACATCCTAGCAACAGAGAGTCTGTGGATACTTTATCTTAGTTTGCTGAAGATGAAAAATTTCTGATTATCTGGATGCAACTTGCTTATGGAGATATCCTTTAAGATAGGACACAAAACACTCTGACTGCAGCTGGTGTCCAGCAAACTGTAATGATTTTTTAGTAGACTTCAAGTCATACAAAAGTACAGTGTCGTGTATTCTAGTCACCCCAGACTACATTCTATTATACTAACAGGGTTCCAGACTGGAGAGCTATTTTTGTACATCTTGCACATATAAATAATTTTAGCATTAAAAGCTCCATTATTGTAGAGACACCTCACATTTAGTAACCCTATAATTTAAAAATTAAATATATAAAACTGATATGAAATGTGAAATAAAGAGTTATCTGATGGAAAAAGCATGCCTGGAAAGGCCACTGGTGATCAGTACACTCATTTGCTTCCAAACAATTAAATAAAATAAAATTTTACAGTCACACTTCTGACTATTCATCTAAATCTTTGAGCAGTGCTGCTACTCAATTGCACTAATGAATTTTAAATTTTAAGAAATGCTGTAAAATGTTATTTATTAATTATATATTACATATGATAGTTACGAATGCCCATCAGGTAAGGTGTACTTTCAAAAAAAAAATTATAGTAAGAAAATCTCCAGAAAGGAAACATATATAATTGCTTATAGAACAAACAAAAAGAAAGAAAAAGATATACAACTATTTAGAACATTTAATAAGAAGAAATAATTTCTGATATAAAACTAAAAATAAATTGAACGACATCTTTATAGCGTTAATATCAAGAGATAAAGAGTCAAAAGAAGCAGTGACAGTGGCAGTGTTGAAGCAAAACTAAAGAAAATAGGATAACCAGTAAAATGCAAAATAATAAAATATAGAAATATATATTAGCTATGGCAATATGCAGTACCACACAGAGGCTGGCTGCAAGGTTAGGAAGTAACCTTAGGACATGTAAGACTGCTTGGAACAAGCCTAAAGGTGGTACCACAACTGCAAGGCATATCATAACTGCAAGTTATATCATTATCAATTTGTAGACAATATTCAAAGAAATGTTTTATTGGGAATATAACATTAGTTAAGGGGGGGATGGTTCCAGCAGCAGAGTATTTGGAGCTATCAGCTGGGTGTTTGGATCATGAGTCAGCAACTGTTCCCCTGCCCAATGATCTAAGTCACAAAGTTGCTAGCTTTAAATTCTGTCATGGCACTGTCAGGCCTGCTTTGGAGAAAAAAACATCCTTTAAATTATTAATTAAGGGTGTTCTCCAATAACAATGATGTGTTAAATGTTTAGAAATGTGCACTCTAGAAATTGCCTTAATAAATAAGACACTGTCAAGCTATTTGGACAGCACATTATTCAGTGTCCAAGGCATAGTGGCAGATGCTTTAATAACAGTCTTATTATCTGTGAGCAGTATATGACCTGATGACTCGGATGAGAAAAATCGACCAGGAAGATCAGTTACTGACACTGCAGTGTAGCATAATGGAAGTCCTGCACTCCTAAGCGTGTTGTCCTTTGGATGAGATGCTAAGCTGAGGCCTCATCTGCTTAAGTTGGTAGAAGCTCATACAGATGTTAAGATCTCACAGCACCTATCAAAAAGAGTACAGGACGTTCCTCAATGCCCTGTCCAAATTTCCCCTAATTGTATACATACCATCCCGGGTCTTCTATGAAAAGAAGCTGCGAGCCTAGTGGGACTAAGTGGTCAACAAAGGATAAATAAAATAAAATAAAAATATTTTTATAATTTTAATATATTATAATATAATATTTTAATATCTTTATAAAGTTACTCTGGTTTTTCAATGTATTTAAAGTGTTTCCATCATGTTTACAGTAACACACACACACTCAAAAAGCTATAAAATGTAATGGAAATAGCTCTAGTGATTTAAAAAAAGAAAACCAGAAAGGGCAATGAATATAATAATTGCTTGATAGTCTTCACTGTAGTCTTTGTGATAACTTTCTAACCTGTCTCGTATTGGAAATCAGTGACTCTTCTGCATGTGCTAGTCTCACTTAATTTACTCAACATTGGAGAAATCCAACAGCACTCTTGTGAGTGTCTCACAATTTTTTAATAACAGTGCATGTAACATGAAGGTTAAGCAAGCAAAAGTGCC